>NW_007731490.1:82697-137617 GCF_000696425.1 Galeopterus variegatus
CCCGCTCACTGGCTGAGCGAGGCGCGGGAGCAACGCCGAGGTTTGCAATCCCGTTGCCGGTCCCCGGTCCGGTACGGGGGCAACACTGAGGGTTGCGATCCGTTGCCAGACACGGAAAAAGACAAAAAGACAAAAAATAAATAAATAAATAAAATGATGAAAAATGAGGTAACATTGAAAGAGGTCAACTAATTAGAACTTCCTGAGGACACTGTTATCTTTCCTCAGCAATGATGAAAAATGAGAGTAACATTGAAAGAGGTCAACTAATTAGAACTTCCTGAGGACACTGTTATCTTTCCTCAGCAAAGATAACTAGTCTCTCACCTTTCTTGTGCTGTCACCAAAAATAACAGAGCACCAATGCAGAGCATAAAAAGCACCTACTTTAAGCTGACTGTGTCCTCTTCGTGGTTTGCACCCCTTCTACCCTTCATTACGTTGACTGCTCTGTGCAAACCCACGCCTAAATCAATCACCAAGTCCAGAAGCCCTGAAAACCTCCAATGACTGGCTTCCCTATAGGTGGAGGATATGGGTCAGGGTCTCCCCTAGGTAAGGATGTGATCTGCTTTAAAACCAAATATATGATTTACATCTCAAACTTGTGGACCAAGGCATCCTGAGCTGAGCAGATTGACTTGAAACCACACAGAAAAGAACTAATAGGTTTTTTTCTCTTCAACAGAAAAGCTAATAAATCAAAGCTGCCCACTGCCCAATATTCAACAGTGGCTCTTATTCAAAGTGAAAATGAGGATCTGAAGCTCTCAAGGAGAAAGAGAGAAATGGATTACCGGCCACTCCGAAAGGTCGCCGCAGCCCCGAGGTCAGCTTCCTCGTGTTGTTTTCTCTCAGCTCCATGCGACCCACTCGAACAATCTGACAGACAAAACTGATCTTCTCCCTTTTCAGGTCTTTGCTTCCAAGGTCCTAGAAATATTAATTTCCATATATTGTTCTGAAGAACCATTATTTAATGCAAGTTCAATTGAAAAGAACAGTAAAAAGATGGATCGAGACTCTTTTCTCAGACCAGTTTTTAGCATTTTAATAAGTGATTCACATGACAAACAGGAATTGAATAACAATGGTCAATTAATGTTGAGTGAACTTAAGATACAAGTTTAAGAGATGTGCTTGACGGTAATGGAGTAAATCTTTGTCACGGTTGATTCTAAGTGTAGCTGGAGACTCAGAAGATTTCCAGGAGGGAGGTTCATGCACATTAACCCGGATTACGAACATCCCAAGGACCCATATGCTACTGCAGTAAAGAATCGGAGGGAAGCCATGAAAAAGAGTCATTAGAATGGACAGCAATTCAACTAAACATCTAAGGGTTTTACTTACCGTAAAAACAGCTCGCAAATTATGCAATCTGTCTATATCTTTAGGTAATCCCGAACTTGACCAGCGAACCAGGTAGTTTTCACTGAAAAAAGAAAAAAATAAAAGCAAATTAATTTTCCAAATATGACAGGGTACCCAATTACATCCACACTGCCTGAAAGTTGATACCACTGTGGTCTATTATACAGACAACTACAAGTTCATAAATATCAACAATGTCAAATAGAGCTACTCATCAATAAACATATACTGCACAAAAACTTTGGGAGGTTTTAATTTCGGATGTCCTGGATTATAACTGTAATGGAACTATTTGCAAATGGCATTTCAAAGTTTATTATTTTAAAAGCCTATTTGTTCATTTAGAATGACAATGGTAAAATTCAACACAATGCATATTTACTTCGAAGCCTACAAGAAACCAAACATGCTATAAAATACAAACTGTCTCCCGAGTCAAGAAGAAATAAAGTCCTCATCAGAAGGGAGAATGAAACTCACTCATTTGTTTTGCTTTAGTCATACACTAAGTTTTTAAATTTTGAAGAATCCAAGTGAAGGTAATGGAGTTTTAACACACACACACACACACACACACACACACACACACACACGCTTCACATATAGTTTAACCACAATGTTTCTGTCTGGACGAATAGAAAGTTACACAGCCAAGCAAGAACACTGGATTGTCCATGTTTTCATTCAACGAATATTAACGGAGAGACTGTATGTGGCCAGCACTGTCCTAGACACCGTATTATTTCAGACAGTCATCTGGGAGAAATAGCAACAGGACAAAGGTCACAGAAATGGCATTCACAGAGACCAAAATTTCAAAAAAGGGAAGAGTGGTATTTCAGGATGCAGGTGGGGAGTGGGGTTCAGTAAATATAAAATCCTATGAAGACAACATAGGAAACAAGTATTACTTCAGTCTTCAGCTGGGTCCTTAAAATATTATAAGAGTGTCTCTGTGACTACAGTACAACTCTAGGAGCAAATAGCTACGTGCACCTAAGGCCTGCGCCCCAGCCTGGAGCACAGCTGGCTGCCATCATGCCATCCAGAACAGCACCGGCTCGGCTGCTCAGGAGAGGTCCCTGGGCTCTCAGCACAAATGGGACTTCATGGTGGTTCTGATGCCACTTTCCCAACACTAAGCAAAGAGGAAAGATAGTAGCCAAGAAATGTCCCCCACCTGATGAATCTGGACTCCACAGGGTCATAGAGAGACATGAGGACTTCAGCATCCTCTCCTATTTTACAAACCACATTTTTGAGATTGACAAACAAAGCCAGGGAAGGGGTGGCAGCAAACTTGGCTTGTCTGTTAATATCCAAGTTCTGCTTCTGAGACTGTAAACAGAAAGAAAGTAGAATGTCAATGTCAGCAACGCTCATTGCTAACCCTTGCTCTTTTAATTCTCTACTGACTAGAAAAAGGTGCAGAATTAGTTGGCATAACACAGCAAAGCCATTCATGCAGTCACTTCCAAGTCCCCACTGCACATTCCCAAAACATGCACCCACCCAACTGGAAAAGAAGCACCCCATGCAAGGGTGACAATTCCATAACAGTTTGTACAAAGCATCTTCAGAGATAACAAAACTTTCAGGTGTCCAATCAATCAGAATGATAATTATACATGTAGTTACTTGTTTAATTTTTGGTTCCCCCATTACACTAAACCTCACACCAAGCACAGCTCTGTCTCATTCATCATTATGTCCTCAGCACCTGGCACACAGTAGGTGCCCAATAAATACTCGCTGAAATAACAGATGGCTCAATCATTCAATCAATTTCTGAATATCTACTATATACATGATACCATTACAGGTCAAAGAAAATGAACAGATCAATAAGACATATGTTCTCTGCCCCAGTCCCTTGCAAGGTCACCACCTCCCACCACTCCCCCGCATTATCAGAGAGGAAATGCAGAATCAAGTATGCTTCCCATTTGACAGATGAGAACACAAAGTCAATGTCAATAAGACTCTGTCTCCTAAGATGACGCACCACACTATACGTGCCCCTCAAGGGATGAAATCCTTTCATGTCATCAGTAACATGTTCTGCCTTGGGGCTCCATTCTATCCTTCATTCTTTAGTTGCTCCTTTTCAGGCTCCTTTCTAGTGCAAATTCTAGACTTGATTGATATTTTACTAATGTTGAAAACTGTTATTGAAAAAATATGATCCAAATGTGGATGGCACATTGCAGAGTTGAACTCACCTTTTCTTCTTGTAATCTTTCCTCCACTTGTTTAGAAGCTATTTCATGAGCTCTGAAGAGACTAATCGTGCTAGTTAGTTCTGGATCCAAAATGTTTCCATCTTCATCTCTAACCACCAGGTCCAAATCAAGAATTCTAGAAGGACAAGAATTCAGAACTTCATGGAAACAAACCAAGAAGACTACAAACTTCAGCCTCAACAATTGAGTGGATGAAAATGTGATAGGAAGTCAGCTCACCCATAAATTATTAGGAAATATAATTCTGTGAGGTCACTTTCTTTAACTCAAAATGTATCACCTTGGGAAATATAAAAAGAAAATTTCTCAATTTTTACTTCCATTGCAATAGTGACTTTGTCTTCCAATGAGAAATTTCACAGATCTACAAAGTCCCAGTGAAATGTGAATTACTAAGTATTGTGTAAAGTAGGGACAGTTTAAAGTATACACCCACCTCCCAATGTCCTCACCACTGTCTCTGGCAGGGTCCACTGCACAGCTTTCCTTCTGTCTAGAGTCAGTTCTGATCCCTACACTAGGCCACTGGAAGATTTTCAATGAAGATGTCCTACTGTGTTTGAACACTAAACATACGGACGTTATCAATAATAATGTTAAGCAACTTCCTGGCCAGATGGCTAAACGTAGTAGCCAACTTAAAACATAAGTAACATCTGGCCAACCAATCTGTCCTGTCTATATCTGGAAATATTTTTTTGGCAACATTCTCTCTGATTTCTCAAATCCAACAAAATTGTCAGGTGATCTTTACCAGTTTTTACTTTAAAGAATAAACAATGGCAATTACATAATGAAAGAAATCAAGAGTTGTGTTATGGTGGTACACTCTGGTTTTCTTTTTAATAACACACGCAGGTCTTAGGGAAGGAAATTAACCATAGATTTCTCATACCCTGCCATTGGGATTATATTCCTGCTATTAACAAGTCTATACAAGCAGATTATTTTTTAACCATATGACAAATAAAAGAGAGTCTTTTGAAAGTGATACACTTTAATTAGAGAACATCTTTAACAGTTACAAGTTTAAGAGGAAAGTTGAATTGCCTATAAACACTCCATCCAGACGAAATAATCTCAGACTTCTCTCGACGTCACACGCCTTAAAGCTAGAGATGAGTCTGATAACATGTCCAACATGTTTCATTTGTGCTGGACCACCTCACCATCTGGAAGGCAATTACAAAGGCCCATTTTTTTCCTTTTAGTATCTATTGAGCAAATTCTGCTGATGGTGAAGCAGGGCCAATTGGGCCTGTTCGCAGCGCGCGGGTAAACAGGCTTTAAATAAATAGAGGTTTTTGTGGGCCATGAAAACAGCTCAGCAGATGCAATGCTTGTGGGGTCTCAAGAGGAACAGAAAGACATTTTTTTAAAAAATCCATTTCCAGTCTTATACTGGACTGAATTATGTTCCCCCAAAATTTGCTGAAGCCTTGAATCGGGTCCCCCAAGTTTTATATATTAGAAACTTAGCCCCCACTGTGACTGTTAAGGGGTAGGAAATCCTATTATGGTAACTGAAAGATAGGGCCTTGAGGAGGTGACTGGAATGTAGCACCGTGCAGTAGTGAATGGATTAAAAATGGTGATGAGGGGCATGGTTCAGAGGGCTTTCAGAAAGGGGAAAGCCCATTTCCTCTCTCTGCCTTTTCCTCTCTCTGCTCTCTCTGCTTCCACCATCTTGCAATGTGAGACCCCTGGGTCACTGTCTCCACCACCAGATGGATTTTGGACTTCCCAGACTCAGAAACTGTAAGCAATAAATTTCATTTTCTTTATAAATCACCCAGTTCCGTGTACTCTGTTATAAGCAACACAAATGGACTAATAGAGGTCTCATTAGTTGTCTTTGTAACATGTTTCACTAAAGGCAAAACCCCTCCCTCCCAAATATTACTGCTTATGCCAGCCCTAAACCTGTTCCTAGGGGACTGAGTGCTGGTGTAGGTGGGGTCAATGCTGGTGTGCGTAGGGGTCAGTGCTAGTGGAGGGGATCGGTGCTTGTATGGGCAGGGTCAGTGCTTGTATGGGCAGGGTCAGTGCTAGTTAGTGTGGGCGGGGTCAGTGCTAGAGTGGGCGGGGTCTGTGCTAGTAGGGGCAGGGTCATTGCTGTCAAGTGCAGGGTTTGTTCTGGTATGACAGGGTGAGTGCTGGTCGTAATAACTTCGTATAGCATACATTATACGAAGTTATACGAAGAGAGGTCTCATTAGTTGTCTTTGTAACATGTTTCACTAAAGGCAAAACCCCTCCCTCCCAAATATTACTGCTTATGCCAGCCCTAAACCTGTTCCTAGGGGACTGAGTGCTGGTGTAGGTGGGGTCAATGCTGGTGTGCGTAGGGGTCAGTGCTAGTGGAGGGGATCGGTGCTTGTATGGGCAGGGTCAGTGCTAGTTAGTGTGGGCGGGGTCAGTGCTAGAGTGGGCGGGGTCTGTGCTAGTAGGGGCAGGGTCATTGCTGTTAAGTGCAGGGTTGGTTCTGGTATGACAGGGTCAGTGCTGGTGCAGGTGCAGCTACAAACACCTGGCTTTAAGGAGGTCCAGCTAGAAGGTCCTGCAAGCCTCCAGGAATTTGGCTCCCTCAAGGAATGCATGAGGCCTGGGCCCTGTGCCAGCCTGCTGTGTACATCCAGCCACCTAATCACCTCAGTTCTGCCAGTAGAGATGGTCAGACACATTTTACAAAGGAGGAAAACTAATCGCAGAGAACTTATTTATATCATCCAACACTAAACCCCTAGAAGAGCCCACAGCCTAGTCTCCGTGTCAGAACCCTCTCATGGTCACACTCCTTCCAGAACGCCACATGCAAACTGTCACATGAAGTATCCTGTCATGCCAACCATTCCACGTACACACTGTTCTCAGCACTCAGTGCCCAACTGGGTCTCTGAATCTGGAGTGAATTTCTATTATGAAGGTGTAACTTACCCAGCAAGGTAATCTAACACCATTAGACTAATTCCATGGAAGCCTAAGGTACCTATGAGAACACAGGAGTGGAACCCTCCCTGAAATTATGTGCAACATTGTATGCTGTGTGTCTGTGTCTGTGTGTGTATTACATATGTGAATATTTCTAGCGAGATGGTCCATGATCTTCATCACATTTTCAAATGGTTCCCAGAACTCCTCCCCCAATGTTAAAAGAAAACACCTAAGTAATCAATAAAAAAGGCACAAAACACCTTCTCCTTATTATATCCACCATCTTAAGATCAATTGTTCAACATGTGATTTTATTTTACATTATTTTGTTTTCTAAAGGAGGGACTAGTAAAATATACACAGAGTACTGGGTTTTAGAGAAATTTTAGAGGAGCCTGGAGATCCGTCGGCAAAAAAAAAAAAGTCTTATTAAGGACTGTATTTCCTATCAAAGTAGTAAATCACATATGGAAACACTTCCTTTCTTAACTAGATTGTTCCATGATATAATGTACTTTGATAGCTGCCTACAGCCAAATTAAGCAGCTGGTCACTGAACATAAGTTCAAAATACAATACTCCAATAGAAGATAAAATCAAAGGTCCAAAAGTTTGCTTTTTTAAGCAGGTAGTTTTGAAATGGGTTTCACAGCAACAATATCTAATATCCCATCACCAGAAGTCTTTCCAGAGAACAAAAATAAAAACTTTCTTCTGCAGCATTTCTAATCCAGACCCTACATCTTGCTCATAGTGTCGCCTTAAGAAACTTTTCACAGTTAAAAGCATCCATTAGCATTAAACAAAATTATGCGATAATTCTGATTTTACAGAAAGGTTCTTTAGTTTACCCAGGGCTCCTTTCGGCTGAAGGGCTAGAGGCAAACCCCTTCCCTTCTCTGACCTCCACATTCCAGTGTGTGAAATGAGGGGATTAGGTTAAACCAGAAGTTTTCCAATCTGCTGTCCAGCAAGGTCCAACTCCATTTTTAAAAACTGAGATTTCCACCCAGCATCCCAAACATCACCCATCAGAATCTTATGGAGTGGGTCTCAGTATTCTGTATTTTGAAAGTTCTCCAAGTAAATATAGAAGAGCATTTAAACCACTTGACAAGCTAATTTTTAAGGCTTCTTGCAGTTCTGGTATTACAGGAACAACCAAATAGTTATTAGGAGGGAAAGAGCATGGCCTCGTTCTGGATACAGAAGCTGGCAGAATTAGCATCAGAGAAGCTCATTTCCTTTCAGCGTCAGAAAACACATGCTAACACTGTGACACATAGCTCTGGGGGAGTGAGCCCACCGTCACTCATGGCATTCAAGCAGAGCAGGGTGGATGCCTGCAAGAGACTAGAGCCTTTGCAAGAGACATACTTGCACAAAATATCTATTTGTTGTTTATGTGAATTCAAATTTAGCTGGACCTGTATTTCAGTTTGTGAAATCTGGCAATCCTGCACTGGTGACAAGTTTAATGGTGACCTCTAATGTCCATTCCAACTCTCAGAGCTTAGGACTGCATGGAAAAAAACCTGGAACTTGTTACTGAACACCAGCACCCTCACGTCTAGACTCAAAGCCAAATACTGTGAGCAGAAAGTAAAAGTTCCTTGATGGGGGAATCACCGTGGGGTCCCATCTGAAATGGCAAAAATGACAGGCGACCCAGATCCAGCTTCTTGGCTCTCCCGCTTGAAAAACAGATTTCAGAAATGACTCAGGAACCTCTCCTGATTTTCAGAATCCAATAGAAAATACTTCATCCTTTTCAAAATGAAAACCATGATATCATTTTGATGTTAGAAATTTTGTTTTATGATAAAATGAGATTTTGATCTCAAGGCTTAGAGTGATGCTATTATATTGGATAATTTAGGCATGAAATCATGTTTCAGATAAACAAACCTGTTTCCATAATCAATTTTGGCTGTGACCTTCTTCTTCAGTTCTTTGAGCTCATCCTGCGGCAGAGTGCCAGAAAGAATCTGCGATCGCCATTCAATAAGGTCATAGATCATGTGCCGCACGCTTCGAAACATCTCCCTATTATCTTGCTATACAGGGGGAAAAAAGCCAGTTGTAAAGTTTTTGGTATAAAATAGCATTGGAGACTGTATCAAATGATTTTTTCTTCAAATATACATGTAATATATGGACTTTAGTTAATGTTAAATTCAAAGGTGCTTTTAATATAAATTGGAGAACACATTATACAGAATTTGGTTCCTACGAGACATTTAAAGATTAAAGAGTACAAGCTAAGTAATGTACAATCCCCAAAATTCTATCTAACATACCAGAGTATATACCAAGGAATGAAGATGCTGACCCCAGCAGAGATGGGCTTTGACCCTCAAAGCCTGCTCATAAGCTTCTAGCATCTTGCCCATGGATGGACAATTCTTAAAGCTTCCTCAGAATTAGTCTGACTAAGTCTAAAGATCTGAGTCTTTGCTCACCTGCATAGTCTTCAGAATACCCCGTACCCTGCACCACTCTCAGTACACTGAGAAACTGAACCCTTCCACCTCGCTGTCAAGTGAGCTATTATAAGTGAACATTCTACGCTGCGCTCCCTGGTGCAATGTGGTCTGTACGGCCCACACAGAGATGCTTCTGCAAGAAGCCAAATCTCAGAGTTCTCAGTGTCTGTATGCCAAAAGGAAAATGCAAATAAAACACAAAATTTACACTTCCTACCACTTTTTACAAATTCTAAATGGGATTAACGGTACAAAGAAAAGCAACTTTGTGCAGTCGCAAGAATGCAATCATCAAAGAGATTAGGAATTATCCAAAGGGAAGATAACCCAGTGGTTCTTTCCACAATAAGAAATCTAGGTGGAACCTAATGTGATAAAATTCTAAACATCATGATTCCTTTAAAAAATTTAAATGTGGTCATTGCTGCTTCTTAAAATAACTTCCCCTCAATATAGCTGAACCAATCACTCCACTATTTCTAGTATCTGACTTTCTTTCTAGAAGTTTCTAAGATCCCGATGACCCACCCGTCACATAGCACTCTAACAAGCTGTTTTACATCCCATGCTCAATATAGCTGAACCAATCACTCCACTATTTCTAGTATCTGACTTTCTTTCTAGAAGGTTCTAAGATCCCGATGACCCACCCGTCACATAGCACTCTAACAAGCTGTTTTACATCCCATGAGCTACTCTTTGTAATATTATCTTAATTTTAGTTTCTTAAATGAAAAGTAAATGGTCAAAATTAATCATTTATTGCAAAATTATATTTGTTCCTCTTATTAATTCTCATTGTCTATCTCCCTAAGGCCATACTGAATATCTAAAATCCTTAATATTTTGCTGACATCTACAACCACAGAGCAGAGCAAAAAATGCATATAAAAAAATAAAATCATTTTTGCCTTGGCTTTGGACAAATCCAACAATGCTAGTCCTGCAGAGGCAAATTTACATTTTGTAAAAGGAAACAAGGGTGATCATTAAGAATGCCTGTTCCAGGGTTATGTGGCCAAAACTGTGTCCACTGGCATGTTAGTCAGCGCCAACTCCTGTTTGTTTTGTTGCCATATTTTTGTTTAAAAATTGCTAAGTTGAACATGAAACACCGACTACAAAATTGCTCAGATTTACACAAAACATTCATGGATAACTTTACGCTTTTAGGTTTTTGAGTACGTTTGATGAACAATTACTGCAAGTGCTTATTACTGTGCATTTACAGGAAACCACTGTATAATCAAAAACAGCAAGCCTGCCCAACAAGCAGCTGTAGGACTTTAGGAAGTGTTCTATGTTCCCAAGAAATGAACGCACTGACTTCCTTCCAGAGCCTTTGCTGTGATAATAACATTAGCATATGAGAAATCAACACTCTGAATAGAAATACAGGCTTAACAAAAGGTAATCTTCAGCAAATATGAATTTATGTGCAAAGAAATGCCCTGAGGGAATATGAAATGGAAGATGTCAGAGCTTCAACCTCTTTGCATTAATAAGACTTCTTCCATGACCAGGAGAACCGGACAACTGCACACAAAGCTAGAATACAAAGTATTTCCCTACCCCTGTTGTAAACACAGTTAACTCTAGAAGATTATGCAGTTACCTACAGCTAGACAATGGCAAAAAGAAAAAAAATAGTCATCACCCTTAACCATACCCATAAATAAGCACCTATCACTGTTTAAAAGCAGATTTTAGTTTTCATGATCAAAATATAAACTGAGTGACATCAACACAGATTGCCTAATCCTGTCTTCCAGGGGCCTTGAAGCAAGCATGTTTCCCTATTTAACACAAGGAAAGACCAATCCCATGGTCCCTTCCTTTACAGTCTACTTGATTACAGTGAGCATAGCTGCACCCCAACACAAGGCAGGTCAAAGGGCACTCAACCCCCAACGATGGCCCCACTCATGGGCCATGTTGCTTTCTTTGCCCTTTCTGAGTAAGACCATGTCCCAGAACATGACATGTCCCATATCAAAGACCATGTTAAGGTTCCCAGGGAAAGGAAAACCATCTCACTGGTACAGCAAGGTTCAAAGAGACCATCCTATATTTTTAAGTTTTGATTTAACATCTCCTTTTCTTACCACGTAGAGCTGTCTCCAGATGGTAGACCACTCTCGGAGCGTTGTGGTGACTTCCTGTATGAGGGGGAGGTCGCCTGGGATGACCGTTTCATGTTGCCTGGGATGAAAGAAGGAAAAAGCAGCTGAGGGCACAGCTTCATTAACTGCTGTGAAATGCACCTGGTAAATTCCAGATCTAGGCCATGGAATTTAATATTTAAGCAAATGGAAAGAAAAATACACAAAGAAGACTGTGTTCACACATACAGAGTGACAAGCAATACTGTGCAGCGCTGAAGGATGTGCACGCATTACCCTGCATGTAAGCCATCCACCTTGCATGTCAATGTAAGGCGAAGGAAGCGAGTAATATACTATTAAAAGTCCTCGGAACGTCAAGGTCTGGGAAGAAGAAAGTGTATTCATAATATGTGTACCCATCCATCCTACAGATGCCATAAATTACAACTGGTCTGTGTGGCATTAAAATGTAGGTTTGTAAGATTATGTGTTCATTTCCATCATGCATAAAACTCATTATATGATAATACATGAAGCAGTTATACTTCCCAAAATAGGACAGAGGTTACAGCTGTCAAATGTCCCTGAAGACTCTCTGATCCCAACTGATTTCTCTCTTGCCCTTATCCTTCCACCCTAAAAAGTTAACCCTTGACTAATTCTTAATTGTTATCTATTTACAGATTAGTATTGGTCACATCGACCATTGTTTCTGTCGCATACTGTGAGTGGGGCACTATGCTAAATAAGACCCTATTTGGGACTGGGTAAGAGATGGAATTTGTGGTCTGTGCTGCGAGGCTACCCGGCCCCATCTGGCAAGCATGCCGTGTCAAGGGACACTGCAGTAGGTCCCAGCTATATCCCTTGAGTTGCATGGAGCCCAGACTTGTGGAAGGAGCCCCGATTTTGGTTCACAATTGGGGTTCAGACCTGCAATGACTTACTGATGGTGAAAGGCTCCCAAGGGAAGAGGCAACGGAGTCCCTGAAAGAACATTGGTCTCTGTGGAGGGGTCTAGAACCAGATTTCTAAGGGAGGGTGCATAAGAGACCACACCCTCCAGAACTGCTGTTAAGAATTACCGCGTGATAGGACATCACCCATGTCTACCGAGGGACACGACTACTACTAAAACAGCCAAGCCAACCCTGTTGTCAAGGAAGGAAGTTGATGAAAATGTGGTTCATTACTTTCTACAATGTTGATGGAGTTTGGATGTGTTGTCTCCTCCAAAACTCAAGTGGAAATTTGATCTCCAATGTGGCAGTGTTGGAGGCTGATTGAGTCATGGGGATGGATCCCTTATGAATGGATTGGTGCTCTCCCTGGGGGAGGGAGGATTAATGAGTGAGTTCTCGCTCTGTTGGTTCCCGCAACAGCTTATTGTTTATAGGACCCTAGCACCTCCTCTCGCTCTCTTGCTTCCTTTCACCATGTGATCTGCTCGTCCCCACCAGCTGCCTGTAGTTTTACCACCATAAGTAGAAGCAGCCTGAGGCCCATGCCAGATGCAGCTGTCCCAGAATCGTAAGCCAAATNCCCTTATGAATGGATTGGTGCTCTCCCTGGGGGAGGGAGGATTAATGAGTGAGTTCTCGCTGTTGGTTCCCGCAACAGCTTATTGTTTATAGGACCCTAGCACCTCCTCTCGCTCTCTTGCTTCCTTTCGCCATGTGATCTGCTCGTACCCACCAGCTGCCTGTAGTTTTACCACCATAAGTAGAAGCAGCCTGAGGCCCATGCCAGATGCAGCTGTCCCAGAATCGTAAGCCAAATAAACCTCTTTCCTTTATAAATTACCCAGTCTCAGGTATTTCCGTTATAGCAACACAAAATGGACTAAAACAAATGTCATCCTCCTGAAGCCTGCAGGGAGAAATTTCTCTCCACTCAGTGAGGACACTCATCACCACTAGGGCTGTGTCCATCGCACAGAACCTGAATCTCAGCTCTTCACACTGGCTACCAGAAGCTTAGAGCTCAGTTAGACCCGCTTCACCACATCCACGCATGCTCCCCGTCCTGGCCTCAGTTCTGGTTCCTTCATACCTTCCTCCCTTTGGATAGGCCTGATCTGTCCCTTGGTCTAACACGCCAACTGGCACTAACGTATCTGATCTTCCTCCATCTTGTTATCTTTGTTGTCACCTTGTTACCTGCCAGGGGTCAGGAATATACAAACCCAATGATGCCAGCCTCAGAGGGCTGTTGATGAGACTAAGGGAAGGTATGTCATGGCTGAGCATCTGTCAGAAGGACTGAAACATGGGGGAGGGGTGGGACTGGGGAGATGCTAGTCAAAGGACACAGAAATTCAGTCAGATTAGAACGAGTTCAAGAGATCTGTTGCACAACAGGGTGACCACAGTCAATAGCAACGTATCATACACTTGAAAATTACTGAGAGTAGGTCTTAAGTGTTCTCATCACAAATAAATAAGTACATGAGGTAATGCATGTGTTAATTAGCTTGATTTAGTCATTCCACAATGCACACATGCTTCAAAGCATCATGCTGTATACCATCAATATATATCATTTTTATTTCTCAATTAAAAACAAAATATAATTTAATAAAAGAATGAATGGGACATAGACGCTCAGCTGGCAGTGGTGATTCTCATTAGTTACTACAGTTCTGCATAATCAAACAGGACGTCAAGAGACAGGTCAGGGCTGGGGGTTCCCATCCGAGCATCCCCCGTAGAGTGGGAAGAGCTGGAGACGTGAAGGGAACAGAGGCCATGTCAAAAGGGAGGGGTCGCAAAGAATTAGAAGGAGGCCAAGGACAGCACCCTGAGAGCAGCAGGCAGGGAAAGAAGACTGTGGGCACCTGAGCAGTAGGTCAGAGTAACAATAGACAGGGGATAAGGGAGCAGCAGGAAAGCTCTGAGAGAGAAGGACTGAGACGACAGTGTGAAGTGTGGAAATAAGGAGGCACTGGTGACCATGTCAGTACAAGACACGGGTCAAGATGGGAACTGCTTTGGTTATGGAGGAAAAGGTATACAAAACCAGTGACAGCAGGCATACAGCAATCATTTGGGATGTCTGAGAGTTGAAAGAAGGCCAGTGTCCAGAGACAGAGAGAGACCAGGCAAGAGATCCTGCGGGAGAAATTCTACAAGAGAGAGAGAGCCTGCAAGAGAGATCCTTCAATAGAGAGAGACCCTGCAAGAGTGATGGGATAATGAACTTGGAGAGCAAGAAGGTAGGCAGGGGTGGGATGCAAGAGTGGCCTGCACTGACATTGGAGAGGAAGGGAAGGTGGATGTCTGCAGCAATCTGGTGGAAAGGAGGAGGGGGTAAGACGCCCTGTTGTAGTGGGTTGAATTATGTCCCCCCAAAACTCATTGAGGCTTGAATTGTATCCCCCATGTTATGTGTATTAGAAACTTAGCCCCCACTGTGATTGTTAAGAGGGTGGGAAATCCTATTATGGAAATAGAAAGGTGGAGCCTTGAAGAGGTGATTGGATTGTAGGACTGTGCAGTAGTGGATGGATTAATAATGGTGTCAGGGGCATGGTTCTGAGGGCTTTAAAAGAAGAATAGAGTCTCTCTCTGCTCTCTCTGCTTCCACCATCTTGCAATATGAAACCCCTGGGTCACTGTTGCCACCACCAGATGGACTTTGGACTTCCCAGCCTCGGAAACTGTAAGCAATAAATTTCGTTTTTCTTTATAAATCACCCAATTCCATGTATTCTGTTATAAGCAGCACAAATGGTCTAATACACCTGCCAAGTCTGAACGTGGAGGTTCTTCGCAAGAGGGAGCAGTTGGGCAGCTGGGTTTGGGTGGGGGCAGCAAGGAGACAGTCGGGGCAGGGTAATGAGCATGGGGAACAACACAGGGAACCCAGACATTGGCGAGGAGATTGTTTCTAAACTGTTCACCATTGCTCTGTCCTCTGCCCAGTGGGGCACCCTGGCCCAGAACACCCAGTGACAGGAACCAGAAGTGTCTCTGTCTGCCTATCTGGGTGGGTGAGACTCTACTTATTGAAAAATCAAAATAATATCTTGTGTTCACTTTATTATGATTCACAATTATATTTTCCATAAATTCTTTTGTATACACCAAAGTGCTTTTTGAAAAATCGTTGCCATATACAATCTGACTTGATTCTGATGCAGATATAAAGTGCATTAAATGCACACTTCACTCGGTTCTTTCCACAATAGGGTAAAAGTTTCAAAACTTTCCTTTGTTTTTCTTACTCTTAATACTGATTCTGATGCAGATATAAAGTGCATTAAATGCACACTTCACTCAGTTCTTTCCACAATAGGGTAAAAGTTTCAAAACTTTCCTTTGTTTTTCTTACTCTTAATACTTTGCATATAAAACCTTTTATCTGCCTAAGAAAATGCCACATTGCAGATGTCATCACCATCCATGCCTTTCGATTATTTTCTTCATTTTAATTTTGCATCATGGAACTGGAGAACCTGAACAGCCCCCTTCACACGTTAAAAGTACAGCGCTCGGAAAGGCAATTTTGTAATCAGCCAGAGACATCATTATGCAGTAATCATATGATGAGTAATTTTATAATTTACATACTTAACTGAGTATGAAGATATAGCAGAGACATTTTATATAAAGAAAATGTTTTAATGTTCCTTCTTCCAAGCTCACACACACCTGGTCATTCATTTACCACTCCTGCCTAACGGGCTCCTGCCCCACAAATGTCCTTTTAATGACCTTATATGTCAGTTCTATGACCTCTAGGAAACATACATCACCACTAGACAAAAATGTAAATTCATACATGTCCCAATTTAACAACTGTTGCTTCACTCTAAACTCCACTTATAAACAGTCTACAAAGTGCTCCAGAAAAACAGACTCAGAGCTGGGGGCTGTGGAGTCTCTGCTGAGTGGGGTAGCTTACACGGGAAGTGCACAGCACTAGGACCTGCGCTTTCCAAAGCTGACCTCAAGCTCAAGGAGAATGGCTGCAGACTCCAGATGACTCCGAATCACAAGTCCCCTCCCTTTCCCCCAGACTGCTGTCCCATCATAGTCAATCACATCTGCTGTCATAACCCCTAATATCACCATAACACACAAAGAGCAGCAAGGCCAAATATACTCACTGCAGTTCTTCATTTAACATCAAGACCAGACTCACCCTTTTCCTTCAACTATCGCTTCTTTAAGATGAATATATGAAGCAGGAAATATACCCTTTGGGAGAAAAAAAAAAAGATGGCAGTTTTTGTTATCAATATGAATAACGGATTGCCAATCAAACCATTGCCCCCACAAAGGTGGGGTAGGGGTGGTAGAATCACTATCAATTTTTTAAGTCTTGTGCTAAGCCTCATATACAACATATCAAAGAAAACACAAAGAAGTATAAAAGACGGCAACACAATCATTTCAAGGAGTCTACCAATGTCTCAGAAAGAAAACAGATGATGTGTCTACAAAGGAAAAACTCTCGTCTTCTCCATGGACCACACCTTGTTTCCACTGCTGACCTCGACACAGGCAGACCAAAGGCCACCTGACGCCTAAAGAGCAATTTTTCATGATGGTCTCTGATAGTTCCCCTTTTCTTTTTCTTTTTTTTTAATTGAAACATAATTGATTACACATATTTATGGGTACAGAATTGACTGTCAGTAAGTTCTCCCTTTCAAAGCGATAAAATTGTCATTGAAAGTTGATTTAAGCCACTGACCATCACTTGGGAACTGACCACTTACCTAGACCCACAGGGACTTTCTCATAAATCTCCAAACAGAGGTGCATCTGGTAAAGTACAGGAAAGGCAGGCCAGATTTCACCCAATCTGCACAACTAATGGGGGAGCCCATCTGCTTACATTTACATGGTACTCTGCATCCTCAAAATATAATGGACATGAGTCCAAAAGAACAGAGTTCAAGGGAGACAGTTTCTCAACAGGATGTTCAGCACCACACATAGTCCGTGAAGTCCCAGGAGGAGCTTTATCATGAGTTTTGGTGCTGCTTTCTGAGCAAGTAAAATAACCCTCTTCCTGGAGTAAAGCAGAGGCAAGCACAGGAAAGACAAGAAATGGGGTACCATGGCTGGCTAGGGTCTTGGGCAGCACAACACAAGCCAACTACCACTTACTACATGAGATGAGTGCGTGCAGCAGAAATCCAGTAAGTGGCAGCCCTGTGACTTTCAGGGTGAGGAGCTTCTGATTGGATTTCCCTAGCATCAGGTCCCATAGGATTTACACAGGAGGTCCAAAAACCAAACTACTAAGCATGCTTGGGGAAGGCGTGGGGCATGGTTATCCAGGACATGTCCAAATCCCAGGATGGTCTCCAGGTAGGTGCACATTAAATTAAATTGGCATCTTTCTACGATGCCAATAGGTGTACGCTCAGGCAGGGGAAGAAAACCAACAAACAAGCCAATCCCAGTCCTACCCACAGGATGTGGGTTGAATGTTTGTACCTCCAAAGTTCTTGATGAAGCTTAATCACAAATATGGTATTGCCCATGAGTGTATTAGTTCATTTTAATCCATGCATGGATCAATGAGTTAACAGACTAATGGGTTATCATGGGAGGAGACTGATGGCTTTATAAGGACAGGAAGAAGCAACTGGCATGCACTCTCCCCCCTTGCCATGTGCTACACTCCACTGCCTTGGGAATCTCCAGAGAGTCCCCACCAAGGAGAAGGCTCTCACCAAATGTGGTCCCTCGACCTCCCACTTCCCAGCCTCTACATTGTAAGAAATAAATTTCATTTTCCTATAAATTATCCAGTTTCAGGTACTGTAATAAGTGACAGAAAATGAACTAATACACTATGTCCACAAGCAGAGATACCCCTCATCTCAGCAAACCCACTCAAGAATCATGAAGCCACAGGAGAGATAGTGATGGGATGAGCTGGACACAGCTAGAAGTTTGAAATGAGCAACTTTGGCTGGGCCTGTTCAGTACCAGCCCAGATCAACTGCACGTTTGTCAATATCTACACAAAAGATGTTTACAGAACACTTGGAGTCAGGACTCTTAGGGGCCACATCTCTTCTCTGCTACTGCCTGGGGTGGGGGTGGGGCGGTGCTTGTAAAATTAAAACCTCTGTAAGGCTTTGATGTCCTCATCTGACAGTGAGGAGCTGAGATGGAAAAGTAGCCACACCACCTACCCAACTCTACTGTGTCAATGAGCTGCAATGTCTGGGCACCCCAGTGCAGACAGGAAGTACTATGGTCAGGGAGACCCTGGAGGAATGGGACAGATCCCAAATTGAGGAAGGTGAAAACACATACCAAATACCAAGTAAGCATCAAAGGAAAGCGAACAGCTCGCCTGGGGCACACCCAGCCCATATAGGGATAGGGTGAGGGAGGGAATGTTAGTCCATGATCCTAATCTCTTTTTTTCTAAAGTCTGCACCCATCACTCTTCCAGATGAAACTCAGGGTTTCATCTGCAGTAATGCACTATTGATTGTAGAAGGGAAAATCAATGTGAAAATAGAACTTTCCTTGGAGAAATCTATTCTACCATCACTTGGTTGAAACGTTTCTTGTCCAAAGACCCATAGCCCAGTCTGCACTTAGCAGGATTGAGGTGGGAGTTCCTTTCTCCAAGCTGCAGATGTGGCACACTAATACTCCTAATAGTGTCTCTCACACTGGAATACCTACATGACTTGAGGGAGGAAGGCTGCCATGGGGACCAGCCTGGATCCTTCCCAAGAGACTGTGCTGCAAGAGGTTGAAGAGCTTCATGGCCTCATGGAGCTCTAGCCTGTTGTTCGGCACAGCCCGGTCCAAGGCCTCTGGGGAAGGCAGAGCAGGAAGGCCCTGGCACTCGAGACACTGGACTTTGGCAGCCTTATTAAAGGCTCAGGACCACAACTGGGAGTGCAGCCCAATAAGGAGATAATGAGACGTAAATTTAAGACACGGAAATAAAATGAACCATCTGTCAAGTATAATTAGATATTAAAATGTATAAGTTAACATGGACAGCCTAACCACAGCTTAGAATGGACAGTACATCAAAATCATAATATCGTAGAATAAAACAGAAGAGCCATAATTAGGTTTTGTGAAGCTAAGAATGTTAAAGCCACAACAGAATTGTGTACGGGAGTGTCCACCACAACGATCTGCAGTGTAATTACATGTAATGACATGTCTCTGTTTCAAAAATTCAAACCAACACACATGCAAACTGCTCTAGTAGGGCAGAACTCCTTTTCTTGCAACACAACATAAGCAGTGTCAAAATAGTTATGAGCAAGTGAGAAACGAGCATGCATGAGCTTTGCAAATTTGTTAATTTATCATCAGTGATGCTATAAGACTGAAAGTGGTGAGCAGCATTTTTTTTTTCCTGAAGTCATTATACCCAGATCATTCTCTTACACATACAGTACCATTCTATCAGGAAAAGAAGGACTCCACCTTTCACGACAACAGGCCCACACCGTTTCACCAGCCAGCAACTCACTCATGGAAATGAAGCTGCAATTTCTACGCACGCATATTGTTCAGAAGAAAACCATTCAAGCTACTTCAGATTCCAACCCATGTTTTTTTTTTTTTTAATTCAGAGAAAGAGATATAGAAGTAAAACTCCAAGACACAAATGAGACGGAACTGATTTCCTCTCACACTGTGATTTATGAAGGGACATGCACTGNGTTTGAAATGAGCAACTTTGGCTGGGCCTGTTCAGTACCAGCCCAGATCAACTGCACGTTTGTCAATATCTACACAAAAGATGTTTACAGAACACTTGGAGTCAGGACTCTTAGGGGCCACATCTCTTCTCTGCTACTGCCTGGGGTGGGGGTGGGGCGGTGCTTGTAAAATTAAAACCTCTGTAAGGCTTTGATGTCCTCATCTGACAGTGAGGAGCTGAGATGGAAAAGTAGCCACACCACCTACCCAACTCTACTGTGTCAATGAGCTGCAATGTCTGGGCACCCCAGTGCAGACAGGAAGTACTATGGTCAGGGAGACCCTGGAGGAATGGGACAGATCCCAAATTGAGGAAGGTGAAAACACATACCAAATACCAAGTAAGCATCAAAGGAAAGCGAACAGCTCGCCTGGGGCACACCCAGCCCATATAGGGATAGGGTGAGGGAGGGAATGTTAGTCCATGATCCTAATCTCTTTTTTTCTAAAGTCTGCACCCATCACTCTTCCAGATGAAACTCAGGGTTTCATCTGCAGTAATGCACTATTGATTGTAGAAGGGAAAATCAATGTGAAAATAGAACTTTCCTTGGAGAAATCTATTCTACCATCACTTGGTTGAAACGTTTCTTGTCCAAAGACCCATAGCCCAGTCTGCACTTAGCAGGATTGAGGTGGGAGTTCCTTTCTCCAAGCTGCAGATGTGGCACACTAATACTCCTAATAGTGTCTCTCACACTGGAATACCTACATGACTTGAGGGAGGAAGGCTGCCATGGGGACCAGCCTGGATCCTTCCCAAGAGACTGTGCTGCAAGAGGTTGAAGAGCTTCATGGCCTCATGGAGCTCTAGCCTGTTGTTCGGCACAGCCCGGTCCAAGGCCTCTGGGGAAGGCAGAGCAGGAAGGCCCTGGCACTCGAGACACTGGACTTTGGCAGCCTTATTAAAGGCTCAGGACCACAACTGGGAGTGCAGCCCAATAAGGAGATAATGAGACGTAAATTTAAGACACGGAAATAAAATGAACCATCTGTCAAGTATAATTAGATATTAAAATGTATAAGTTAACATGGACAGCCTAACCACAGCTTAGAATGGACAGTACATCAAAATCATAATATCGTAGAATAAAACAGAAGAGCCATAATTAGGTTTTGTGAAGCTAAGAATGTTAAAGCCACAACAGAATTGTGTACGGGAGTGTCCACCACAACGATCTGCAGTGTAATTACATGTAATGACATGTCTCTGTTTCAAAAATTCAAACCAACACACATGCAAACTGCTCTAGTAGGGCAGAACTCCTTTTCTTGCAACACAACATAAGCAGTGTCAAAATAGTTATGAGCAAGTGAGAAACGAGCATGCATGAGCTTTGCAAATTTGTTAATTTATCATCAGTGATGCTATAAGACTGAAAGTGGTGAGCAGCATTTTTTTTTTCCTGAAGTCATTATACCCAGATCATTCTCTTACACATACAGTACCATTCTATCAGGAAAAGAAGGACTCCACCTTTCACGACAACAGGCCCACACCGTTTCACCAGCCAGCAACTCACTCATGGAAATGAAGCTGCAATTTCTACGCACGCATATTGTTCAGAAGAAAACCATTCAAGCTACTTCAGATTCCAACCCATGTTTTTTTTTTTTTTAATTCAGAGAAAGAGATATAGAAGTAAAACTCCAAATCCGAACCCTCGGACGGGAGCGCCGCCGCGCTTCCCAAGCGGCGCACTATCCAGTGCGCCACCGGGCCGGCCCGAAGCTGCAATTTCTACGCACGCATATTGTTCTGAAGAAAACCATTCAAGCTACTTCAGATTCCAACCCATGTTTTTTTTTTTAAATTCAGAGAAAGAGATATAGAAGTAAAACTCCAGGACACAAATGAGACGGAACTGATTTCCTCTCACACTGTGATTTATGAAGGGACATGCACTGTATTTAATAAAAAGAACTTACCTTCTTAGACTTTTTTCTTAAGGTGTAACCTCTGTACCACCCTAAACAAACACAAAGTTGAAAAGTTAGTACAAGGAGACATAACAGGGTCCTAACAATACCTTGATGGTGTGTAGAACCCATAATTTTGCAGAACCAGGGAAGTCAGTTTGTCACTAGAATTCAACAAGCCGAATGCTTTAGAGATACACTATGGGGTTTCTGAGAGAGCATTTCAAGGTAAACTTGCCACTTGGCTAGTAACCTTCACACGTGGATCTCCACTTCTCCACCTCCCTTGGCCTCCCGTGGCCCTGAAGCAGCAACCTCAAGATAAGATGCACAGTGCCAAGAAGAGGGCTTGTCCCATAACCACTTGTCCCTGACTAGGCTCCTCATGTATGCATTTCCTCTCTCCCTCTGCCAGATTTGGATCAGGGTCTCCACAAGCGCACATACCAGCATCCTCAGATCATCAAGAGCTGTCCCGAAACAGAAAACCTATTGAGAGCTAACTTCCTCCCTCTTCAGTAGGGAGGGGCTTCACCCTGAAGCACCCACCATCTCACAAAGTACTTCTGTGGCAAAGACACAGCCCTTAGCAGGAAGCACCAGGGCCAAGCATGGGCCCACCTATCCCTTTCGGGTTTGGCCTTGACCCAACTTCCCATTCCTTCCATGTGGGTGAAAGAAAGAAAACAGTGAGAGCAGAAAGACTGACATGCTCGAACTGTCCACATGCATTTAACACTGAATGGAAGAGTCCTTTCAACAACAGACCAGACCTGACCACACCCTGAGCACCAGGCTGAGGGCACTCACTCATCCCTGCAAATGCCAGGGGTCCACGGCCAGCAGCCAATCTCCCGACAATTCCACCTCTGCATGACATCAGAAGGACATTTTCTTACCCCAAACATTATGATGTCACTGCAGGCCACCTCGCTTCCAGAAAGCAAATCAAAAGCTCAGAGTCAAAAACAAGTGAATAAAAATTAAAAATTAAAAAAAATTTTTTAAAAAAGCTTAGAGACAAATCCCAACTGAAATCCCACAGTAGCAAAAGGACCCCACCGGAGACTTATGGGGAGCACTTAGAAAGCATAAGTGGGGAAAAGCTCCTAGAGAATAACTAAATATTGGGGGTTTATACACTAGCACAGAAGGTCAAACCTCAGAGGCAAAAGATGGGGGCTAGTCGGTTAGCTCAGTTGGTCGGAGCGTGGCGCTGATAACACCAAGACCCCAGGTTTGGTCCCTGGCCAGCTGCCAAAGAAAGAAAAAGAAGTCAAAGATGTATGACAGAGAGAGCAGCTCAGACAAAACTGAACATGGGCAAATGCTGCAGCAATTTGCCCACCACATCTCTCAAAAAGTAACGATTTTAACAACCAGGAATGAAGAGGATGATTATCAGCCAAAAAGTGATGGTGTTAAAATAAGCAAAATCCTCAAGAGACTCATATAAAGGTGTTTTCTAAACATTTGGAAAAGAAGACAAAAACTCCCAGGACCCTTGCGAAGGCGTCAAGACCCACTTACGATCAGTTGAATCAACTTCACCTTCTTGACATGGGGACGGAACGGTTTGACTAGGGGTACTGCTGATAGAAAACGGCTAGATTTCAGCCATACGTGTGAATGATGATCTCCTGATGGCCATAATGTTGGCACAGTGACAGCCAGCCCAGGACCAGTGCCCGTCTATGACGTGGTGTTCACGGACAACAAAAGGGAAGAATGGAAGGTCCCTATAATGAGTTGTTCCAAAGCTGAATTTACCCAATTTAAAGGACTGTTCTTTATCCTGTTATTAAACCCTTCCGTGATTTTCAGCATTAATACGTCCATTCTTTTCTGAAACTGACAAAGGATTAATGCCCTACAATGCATAAGAAAATACTACGAAGAGACCAGAAAAAGACAGCAACCAAGCAAAAATATGCACGATATAAACAAAGTATAGAAGAAGAAATCCAAAAGACTTGCACAAGTATGAAGAGATGCCCAAACTTAATAATAATCAGAGAAATGAGAGCTTAAAACATGGTATCACTACACAATTATTAAGAGTCGCAGCAACCAAAATGCTGCAAGAGATGGGCAGCCCCAGGCACTGTGGGCAGAAGTGTAGACTGTAACAACCCGTGTGGCAGCAGCAGGCCTGGCTCCTCCAGAGTCAGTGTCCCACACCCAAAAGCCAGCAACCCCTCCAGGGATCGCAGCCCAAAGACATCCGCAGGCCCGTGCATAGTCAGACAGACACAGGATGCCTGGGGCAGTTGATCTCAGGTGGCAGGAAGTGGAGACAACCCGAATGCCCATAACTGGAGGGCAGTTAGTATAACACGGGACAGTCACACAAGGCAGCAGTTAAAGCCATGGAGTAAACAGACATGGCAACTGAAGAACACCTTAAAATAGAGCATAAGGGAAAAGTAAGAAACAGAATGAGAGCCATAACCACACCGACATCCATTAAAAACACATGCACATCAAACGGTAGGAGAGCACAGGCAAACAGAAGCGTCCACTTTGAACACAGCGGAAGCATTGCTATGGGGAGGAGGAGGAAAAGGGGGAGCCCTGAGGATACAAGGCAGGGAGTCTTTTGTTTTACCTAATGTTGACAGACAGTAGTTTCCTTTTTTTTTTTTCCTTTTTTGTCTTTTTTACTGACCGGTAACGGGATCGCAACCCTCAGTGTTGCGCCCGCACCGCGCTCAGCCAGTGAGCGGGAACCGGTCATCTCCACATGGGATCCGAACGCTCGGCGGGAGCACGCAGCGCACTCTCCAGTGCGCCACCGGGCCGGCCCAGTAGTTTCCTTTTCAATGCAGTTCCTCAGCAAAATGAATACCTATGGTTTGCCTCCCTAAGGTTTTTTGCATGTATTACACCTTCAACTAACTGAGCCCCCACACTAGGTGCCAGAGACAGCACCAGGTGGCACCAGCACGGAAAAGATGAGACCCAACCTCTGCCCTTGATGAGCTCACAAACTGGAAGGCTCCTGAGACAAGCAGGGATCAAACACAAACCATGCTGCACGATAGAGTTTAGCGTGAAGATGGGGAGAGTTTGTCATGGTAGAGGGTTACGCAGGGGAATGGCAGACTTAACAGAATGATCAATGGCGGCTCTGTGGGGAATGGTGAAGAGAGGATGAGCCTCGGAGCAGGAAGACACACAGCTGGCAGCATTACCAGGCTGGTTAACTTCTTCTGGGTAGGGTTTGCTAGTGGCCTCCCTACAGTCAACCAACCTGCTCCAAGCAGGAGACACCCACCCAAGGGACAGGAAAATATGGGCAAGACACAGTCCCCGAACTCGGGGAGGGCACAGCCCAGCCCAGGAAAATAGCAGTCGGGTCATTTTGGAAGAAAATATATCATTGTCACTTTTATAAATTTGAATAAATTAAGTTCCAATGTTGTGGCTAAATCAAAAAGATAATTTCCTAATCTGTGAGCAAGGCCTGCAGCCTCCCTCAGGTGCAGCATCCAGCCCCCGGGCACTAGAGAAACAAGACAGCAGCACTGGCACGCCCCTGACCACACAAGAGTCACTTAATAAACACCTGGGACCTTGTCAACCTCTTGGGTCTGGCTGACCCTGAACACTGCTTAAAGGCAGGAGCTTGTCATGAACGACCCCTCACAGCTCTTCCCACTCCCACAGGGACCTGGGAAGTTCCTTTCTTTGTTCTATGTTCTAAGCCTTCATGATCCCAAGAGAGAAATTAACCATAACTTGAAGGTAAATTTGCTCTTTGAACCTTACATTAAAGAGTGATCATCTAGAAATTATATCCTCTGAGCAAGCTTAGTAATATCCTGAAAAGGATCACACAGATAAACACAATTTACCTTGACAAACAGAAAAATTTTCTTAGGGGAAAAGCGGGAAGGAGAGAGGAAAAAAAGGGAAAAGCCCCAAAGCTAACACAACCCATGAGATCCAAACAGAAGAGGGAAGCAGCTGGCAAACGGATGGAAGAACACCGTGCCACTTCTGTTGGATGGTGATGAAGTCATCGAGTCTCTCAAAGTCAGAACTGCCTCCTCGAATGCATGTCTCCAGTCAGACTCTGATTAAAGTTGGTTGTCGAGGAAGGGGAATTCAGTTGATGATAAAGAGTCTTCACAACGTCTGAAATATTTTAGCCAGAATCTAAGGAGATTGACTCACCCAGAAAATTAAAGCTCACTGAACGCCCCTTGTAATGGCGTCAGCCAAAAAGTCAAATGCCTGTTATCCAAGTTTTTTTGAAGTTCACTGTATCACCAGCGCCTAAAGATTCCACTGTTTAAAGAACACATTCTTCCTACAAAGCAAAGAACGAGAAACTGCGGTCCCCACATGTCCAGGCGCCACAGGAAATCACTGACAACTCAGGAATGACATCACTGCCCAGTGTCTATTAACCAGGATCTCAGCTTCAACTGACCAGCAGGAAAAGTAAAAAGATATAAGGGCATCCCCCACCCCATCAGAAAAGGGCCTCAGATGAGAGGTTTGATCCTTAACCTCTCCTTAATTTTCCTGTGTTTCCTCTCAGCCGCTGGCAGTATGTACTGAGAGGAGATAAGGAAATCCAATGTCAGCTGCAAAAACTGCAAATGAGCAGGAGCCCTTGCAACTCCTGGTTCCCAAGGACCGGGTCTGTGTTTGCAGAGTTGCATCTGCTTCCAGGCACAGGCCACTGAAGCCGATTTCTTTTCAGACAGGACTTTTTTAGGGTAAAATGTGCAAATGGAATGAAATTCTAAATCAGCATGCATCAGACGAGGAAATAAGAGGTACAAACGTTGAGTATTTTAATAGGTTTGCGCTTCTCAGAAGTGTCTACGGGGAGCCCTGGAACTAGCCGTGGCTTGCCTGGAGCACGGAAGCTCAGTGCCGCTTCACCCCTGTGCAAAGTGGACTTCAAAGACAGAGCTGGAGGTTCAATTTGATTTGTTGATTACTGTGTGATGTCTACAACTTCCTCTCCCACCCCTACCTCCCATTTGGAAGGGTTTAGCTAAACCCTGTGTAAAACAATTTTGCTACTGAAATTATCTATTTTAACCAGTTCTTTTTATTCGTATGCCCAAAAGACGAAAACACAATCTTCCAGAACCTCTAGATCCAAGGCCATCATTGCTTGCCTTCTGTGCAACAAAAATCATAGCATAAAATAAAAGATGGCCTGCTCAAATTATTTGCTAAACACTGACTATGAAAACCAATTGTCTGAAAAACAAAAGACATCAGAAAACCACTGTCACCAACACTATATTTATTGGATAATTATAACGACCGCTTCACAGGACCACATCTCACACAACTGTGACAATCTCTGCTTGCCCCTAAGAAAATGGGGGTTGAAGGCTAAAGAAGAAGGACAGGAAATAAGAAGTGACAACTGTGATTCTTCTGAGACATGCTGCTAACAAATCCAAATGGGGGCATAAAAAAATCTCATAATTCATATCAAACACATCAAAACAATGATCTAAAAACTAAAATACCTTACGTGTATTCATTACCAAGTGGTCAGTTATTAACAATCATGATTTACATACACTTGCAAAATAAGGAGCCAAAGTAAGTGTTTTTGTTTTGTTTTTTTTTTTAAGAAGTTAAAAATGGGAATTTTTAGGGCTGTCTGGTTAGCTAAGTTGGATAGAGCACAGTGTTGTAACACCAAGGTCCAGGGTTTGGATCCCATACCTGCCAGCTGCCCAAAAAAGAAAGAGAAGGGGGATTTTTAGCTTTATGTTCATCTTAATAATGCAGTATCTAAATAACAGTTTCACTACCGCCCTCACCTGAACAACATCCATCTGCAAGAAAACGCATCATGAGAACAGAACACGATTAAGAACATTTTTCTAGCAGGGCAATGCTCTGCCCAGTAAGCATTGGAGAAGTGTGCCAACTGCCCAAAACAGTAAGAGAAATGTATACGCACCTTCATATGTTTCTAAGATGTGCACAGTGTCTCCTATCTGTAATGAAAGTTCATCCACTCCCCTGGCATCATAATTATAAAAAGCTGTTAAGAAAAAAGGTAAAAAAAATATATTAATAGAGGTAGAAGTGACTGTGCTGGGTTGTTTTTGTTTATTTTTAACATTGAAATGCATTCAGTCTTTGCCTGGATCATCCTCTCTGATACCCACAAAAGTAGCCTTTTCTTTCATAGACAAATATAAAGAACCGTTAGTTTAAGTAGGAGATATTCCTAACTACCCATAACACCAGACAACCATAAGTGAGCTTTACAATTGTCGTAAAATAAATATGATGTAAAATTTTCCATTTTAACCATTTTTAAGTGTACAATTCAATGGTTCATTACAGTCACAATACTGTACAATCATTACCACTATCTAGTTCCAAAACTTTTCGATCACTCCAAACAGAAACCAGTACCCATTAAGCATTAACTCCCCAATCTCCTCCTCCTAGCCCCTGGTAACCTCTAATCTACTTCCAGTCTCTGTGAACTGACTACTCTAGGTGCCTCATATTTGTAGAATCATACAGTATTTGTCCTTTTATGTCTGACTTCTGTCACTTAGCGTAATGTCTTCAAGGTTCATCCACGTTATATACCATGTACTTCATTCCTTTTTATGCCTGAATAATATTCCACATGAGTGAATGTTTGTAATAGGAAGAAAACTGAGAACAATGTTAACATTTTAATTGTTACTTCATATACCATCTTTTATTTCCACTAATAGATTTTTCTATTTTTCTAACTACCAACTGCACATGAACTGAATATCCTTTGGAAACCAAATTAATAAAAAAATTATCACATAGCCAATGTTGATATTAAGCCAACAGGCAAGATTACAATCACAGCAGATAAAAATATGTCCAATATAAGGAAGAAATCCTTAAAACTGACAAGGATAGCCAAGAAATGTCTGAAATCCCAAATGCTCATCGTGACATAAAGCTGTTCCTATTTTGCAAAAGGGTTATATTGCTCCTAGATAAGCATTTAAAAAGTCCTCCCATTAAACGCAATCACACTTTTGCTGAAGCATATGGAAGAAAGACAACTGTCACAGGCGTAAAAAGGATGTGACAAAGAATTTAAGGCCCAAAAAGGAATCAACTAGCCCGCCCTCAATCTAAAGAAATACACACACATACAGCAGTGTTCCTCTTGTGCAATGGTGTCTACCTAAAGGTGTGCCACAGTCAGTGTAAAACATCCTCAAAACCCCCAAATCTCTCACCCATCCATCCCGAATACCCCAGCCAGACCAGGCCAGCTTTAAGTGGCACCTTTACCACAGGGCATCTCTCACACTCTCCTTAACCCTGTCACCTGTACACTCCTCCTGCCAGCATGGCGGGCCTCCCACCACCTGGACCAGCACCCCTCACCATCCTTCCAACCACACACTCCCTTCCCTGGGCCCCTCTTCTGACTGAAAGAAAGAAGCTAGCCCGTCCCTGACCCATGTGGACCAACTCGCCCTCCCTCACCAACTGGTCCTCCCCACGGTGCAGCTGGTCAAGAAAGCCAGGCCCCAGGGTGTGCCTGCTCTCGCAGCGCAGGTCTGCTCCTCCGAAGCTCCATGGCACCGCACTACAATGAATTCCTTCTGCATCTTGCTCCGTATGAGCTGGCCTTACTGCAGAGGTGTGTGTTTCAATGTCCCCATCTATAGAAGCCACCGAGAGCAGAGGCCATACATCTTTCCACATGCCATGCGCACACCTCCAAGGACAGGGTGATGTGGTGCTTAGCTGTGTGAGGGCTGGCCTCACCCACCCCGAGGGGCCCGAGCTCCCGCAGCTGGGAAGGCATCCAGCACTTCAGACCCACGCAGCCTTCCTGTTGTCATGTCCGTGGTCTCTGGAGACAGACCTCTCTACCCCTGAAGACCTGGGTGGCCTCCAGCAAATGACCTATCCTCTCTATCTTCAGTGTTTCAACTTGTAAAATAGGGATACTGACACCTACCTCATAGAGTCATGTAAACAAAGGCATATATACAACACAAAGGTGCCTTAAAGAAAATAAAGCTGCTGATGGGTTTGCACATCAACTTGTAAAATAGGGATACTGACACCTACCTCATAGAGTCATGTAAACAAAGGCATATACAACACAAAGGTGCCTTAAAGAAAATAAAGCTGCTGATGGGTTTGCACAAAGGACAACCGTCAACGCGCAGTTAATGCCAAGGGCCTCTAGTGTGGTTGTAGGTGTGCTGTTTTCACTGCTATGAAGACTTCTGTCACTACCAGAATCCTCCTTAAAAAGCCAAAGCAAGCACACTACCACATATTCACAACAATCTTAAATTATCAAAAACCATATACAGAGAGGGAAAGAGAGAAAATTCTACTTTCTCAGGTCCTTTGCTATATTTTCCCCCAAATTCATAAAATTTCAGTGTTCTCAACTGAGAAAGATGGTTGTTAGTAGTTATTAAGTTTTTTACCATTTTATAGTGAATCTTTAACAAGAAATAACTGCTTCAGGTAAAGAAAGCCCAGAGCATATGCTAAACTTGCCCAGTTCAGCGTAACTATATTCTTCCACCTTCAGGAACCATAAATGCATTTACCACAGTTCTTAACAGTGTCCCTGCCAGCATGCCTATTCTGTTATAGATGGGGGGGGGACACATGTCAAAGATAAGAGAAATGAAATAAAAGGCGCATGTCAAGTGTGAATACATTCGGGCACACGTGAATTTGTAAAGTGCATACACGATTCCTCCTGTCGTGTTTCACCTTTCAATAGCCTAACCCCCCATCCCTGAAGTAGACAGTGAAAAGCAGTGGTGGAAATCTCCTACATGGATACAGAAGAAGCTTCAAATTTAACTGTGAGATGAGCCTAAAGCCCCATGATTATATAGATAAGAAAAAAAGAGCCACGGGGCCTTATGCACGTGGCCCCAAAGCACATAACAGCATCAAGATCACAACACGGATGGCCCGGCCCAGCCCTTTGCTCATTTTAGGATTAGTGACTAAATAATCCTGTATGTAAAGGCAAATTAAAAGACTCAACTATGTAAGAGTATTTAACAAGGGAGTGGGTGGGAGGGGGAAGGATGGCATGAGAATAATGGCCCCCCAAAGACGTCCCATCCGAATCCACAGAACCCGAGTATGTCATCTCAATGGCCAAAGGGGACACTGCAAGTATATCCCAGCTTACCTGGGTGGGCCAACACAACCACAGAGGTCCTTACAAGGGGAGGCAGCAGGGACAGAATGAAGAGGGAAGGAGACAAGGCCCACGCACTGCAAGACGGGACAAAGCAAGCCCAGGGGCGCAGCGGCCTCTGGAAGCTGGGAAGGCATGGAAGTGGATTCCACCCTGCAGCCTTCAACAGGGCAGCAGCCCCACTGACACCTTGCTTTTAGGACTTCAGATCTCCAGAGCTGGACAATAATAAATTTGTGTTGTTTTAAGCCCCTAAATTTGTGGTAATTTGTTACGGCAGCAAAAGGACACTAGTACCAGGAGGTACATGAAAGATAATTTAAAAGTGGTATTTTGTGGTTAATTTATCCCCTCCTTAAGGCAGCTGGAGTGGGAGTCTCCACTGTCGGACCTGAATGCAGACAAGTCTGGGGCCATGGTTCCCAATTCTTGAGTGACAAGAGAAAAACCAAGACAACGCAGGAAGATTTTAAAAGATAAGCCCAGAAGTATTCAATGTAAAAGACTATTTATTCCTTATTCTGATTATCTGACCCTTCGAAGTTGCTCCTTTTTAGCAGGTGAGGGCAGGGACGAGAAAAGCAGAAGTGTCTTCTCCTTTAGGAAGGGTGATGGTAACAAATGGCATCTGTATTGAAAATCTCTTCCCTGGACATCGTACAAAGATAACGGCCTTTTTGCTGCTCACCCAGTTTTTCTTCTTTGTTATTCTGATCTGTTAGGGTCTGGGAACAACTCCTCTAGAAAACATGGTCCTCGAGTCTCATTCACATCTTGGGAAGTGCGGCACTAGCCTCCTCAAATCCATCTACCTTTCTTTTCTAATAGTCTGGCTGTAGACGGGCGTCACTGGATATAAATGCACATCCACGTGAATCTCTCAATCCTGTAGTGCAGAGTCCAGGGTGGAAACTTGGCATGTTGCTTGTGCGCAAAGTGAAATGGGAAAGGAGGAAGAGAACAGCCAAGCACAAAGCTCTCTCTGGAAGGTGGTTTTTTGTTTGTTTTCTGGAAGAGCCGGAAGCAGTCCAGAGTGAGTAAGCATGTCGATCTTTTTCTCAAAACAAAAAATCAACTCTTGTTCATGCCTCATATAGCTTATGTGCATCAGAGACTTGAAAAGGCAAAGCCATCACCTCGGCTCAATGTCCTAACCTTAAAAACCTCAGGTTAAGGTCTTGTGACCTTAAAAACACCTGCCCAGTGATGTAAGGAAAGAACAGTGTTTCATAAGTCCACAAGGGAGGAGGATTTCCACCTGCAAAAATGTTATTAACAATATTGACGGTGATGCTGCTGCTGCTGATGGTGATGATGATATAATATTGAACTACCACAGATTCTACTATGGCTGCAGCTGCTGGTGATGATGGTGATGGTGATAATAATAGTGATGATGATCATGGTGGTGATGCTGGTGATGTGATAATGGTGCTCTTGATGCTGCTGACGCTACTGCTGATGATATAATACTGGGCTACCACAGATGCTGCTGCTACTGATGGTGATGATAGTAATGATAGTGGTGAAGGTGATGGTGATGGTGATAACGATGGTGATGGTGATAGTGATGTGACGGTGGTGATGATGATGGTGATGGTGGTGACAGTGGTAGTGGTGATAATGATGGTGATGATGGTGGTGATGGGGATGGGGATGATGGTGGTGATGGTGATAATGGTGGTGATAGTGATGGTGATGGTGACAATGGTGATGACATAGTGGTGGTGATGATGCTGATGGTGGTGATGATGGTGATGGTAATGGTGATGATGATGACCACGGTGACAGTGCTGATGATGGTGATGATGATGGTAGTGGTGGTGATGATCTAACAGTTTTGTCTGACATTTATTGAGTATATTCCATGAACCAGACAGTAGGCTACGAGCTTCACATGTTCAGACTAATTAATTTACCCCTCACTATAGTTCTATGAGGTGCATATAGAATTTTTCCCATTTCCCCACTCAAGAGTCTGCTCATATTCAAGGAGCCAAGGGAGAAGCCATAAAGAGCGAGAGGCCAGTCTGGATGGAGGGTCAGTATGCTAAAGCCCTGCACAGACAGTCTCTTCCTCAACCCTTGGCCAAAGACGGACACAGCCCTCTTGGGGCCTCAGACTACACTCCCGATGGCTCCCCCACAAATCACGTCATCCAGCCTGGATTCTCCAACAAGCACATATGTCCACGTATTCCCTCTCCACTCCTAAGGACCACCCACATCTAAAACATCACACTAATGAACTTCTCATTCCTTAGACAGAAACAACCCAAGTTAGGGTAATTCCAGAAACAAAAGGTTGATTTAACATTTGAAAACCAATCAATGTAATTTACCACTTAACAGAGTAAAGGATAGAAAAACCATATGATCAACTGAATTGGTACAGAAACAGCATCTGAAAAAATACAACTCCCATTCAGGGAAAAACCAAAATCCTACTTGATAACTTTTGTTTATTTGAGAAAATAAACACTACAGTCCATCAACCCACTTAGATGAAAACACCAAGGCCTGCAGAGGAGTTATGACTAGTTCAAGGTGGCACAGTGAGATGATGGTGGCCCTAGTACTCTGCGTCTTCCCTTCCAGACTGCCTCAGCACCTTTCATCAAGACATACAAACTCCCTTCTCTACTCCTCACCACCAGTTACCTTCCTGAAGTCTCATTCCCAAATACTGCACCATTTCCCTTGGCTTTCTGAATGACAGCTAAACCCTCCAGCACAGCATCCAAAGCCCTATGGGATCTGACTTCAACCCACTCCCGGCCCGGGCCTGAGCCTGCCACAGCTGCTGTTGCGGCTGGGAATGTCCTTCCTCCCTCCACTTCCAGCAGCCCCTCTTGTCTACAAGGCCTACCTTTCATTTCACAACCTTCTCCAGGTCCTAACTGAATTCTTTTTCCCCAACAATAAAGAGTTACAGGCATACCTGAATTAATTGCTGGCTCCTGAACTTTCCTGTAAGCTCTGTGCCATCCCACGACCTTGTAGAGTTTCTTTTCTACATGTCTGTCTCTCCCACCAGACCACAAACTCCTCAAGGGAAGTAAACATTTATTAATCATTGTATTTCCCACAGTAGCTAATATCATGCCTTGCAGGCACTCAATAAAAATTCACTGAACTTAACCAGATCATGAAGTATTCTTTCTTGTGCGGTTTGCCATAGAGGGAAAGCAAAAACTGTATTGTTTGTTCCTCTTCCAAATGCTCTTGCCCTCTGCAAAAAGATCCACAAGACTGAAACTTATTCAATCAATAAGAAAGAGACACAATACTAGCTTTGGGTCTTTTCTGTCTAATGAGACAACTCACCATTGGCACTCAGATACAAAACCTCCTTACAGCACTGATGCCAGTGTGGGCTCAGACACACATTACTTCTCAAAATCAGCTCAGCTAAAGAGTTTCTCTCTATCCCACACACCCTTAAAACATGACTTCAGGATTTCAAGTAGCAACTTAAAAGCTAATTAATTCTGTCAAAAAGTCAATTTGTGGAAGTTAATTGCTCTGTGTGTGATCTCATTCCCTGTGTCTTGCCTTCACTTGGGAAAGATGTTCAATGGCATGCATCTGACTGTGCCATCAAATGGACTGGGACCATGGCCCTGTCTGTGCCCATCACAGAACTTCAATCTAAAGCACCATCTGCCTGTTAAGAGTTTCACAAACCTTGCGCAGGTTTGCCTATCATGCCAGCAACACACACTCAGCCTTTCCTAAGCCTCTATCTGCTCCTACCCTGGTGCCCACTGAGCTGGCACTGGGGTTGGAAAGAGGAGTGGAGCCGGATGTAGCCCCAGGGAGGAAAGTCAGCCCCACAGCCTGGTCTCTAAGGAACAACTCTTTCACATAGTGGGCCATTCAGGAAATACTGCATAGAAAGAATGAGAATATTATATACATCCTTTGAACTTAACCCTGGGGCACAGACCAGCCCCCCACACCCACAGGGCGGTGAAGCTGGAGAACAAAGTCAACTGTACTGTTGTGACCAGCTCAACAACCAACATTACCAATAGTACTAGTGGGAATTTGGTGCCAGTAACCACAAGTAAAAGAATAAATGTATAAGGCAGCATTAGATAGCACCCATCAGGAGCCAGGTCTAGGTTTCCTAAGTGCTATCTTCAGCAAGAGATGGGAGCCATGCCATTATCAGTTTCTGTGACCTGTACCCTGATCCTTCCACCTCTCTAATTTGGGGGCAAATGCCTTAGGCAGGGCTAAGAACTCCCAGAGTGATGAGCCATACTCAATCAGAGCACTTACTATATCCTAACTGCAATCATTTTGTCACCTGTGTCCCCTCCACTTGACTGTGACCTCCTCAAAGACAAAACCTGTGTCTTACTTTTGGCAAGCATCTCATAACACCTGGTACACAGCAGGCCCTCTAACGCTGGATGGATGGATGGATAGAGGGATGGATGGAAGGAAGGAAGGGAGGGAGGGAAGATTATTAGAGCCTAGTTCCAATGGTGCACTTAAAAGGGATGTCTCTAATATTTTTAAAGTAGGAAATGGATAAAAATAATAAAGTACTTGAGAATAGAATAGCTATTTGAGATGATGTTGAATGTTCCTGACACAAAGAAAAGACAAATGTTTGAGGTGATGGATACACTAAGCACCCCAATATGATCACTGCACACAGTATGAATGTGCCCAAATATCACATTGTACTCCATAAATATATACAATTACCATAGAACAATTATGGAAAAATAAATTAAAAAGAAAAAAAGAGGGAGAAATAGAGAGTAGAATACTGCTTACCAGAGGCAGGAAAAGGGAGCGGGGAGCTGGGCCAAGGAAAGGTTGATAAACTGCTACAAAGTTACAAAGTCACAGTTAGACAGGAGGGATAAGTTCTGGTGCTCTAGGGTGACAACAGCTAATAATACTGTACTGTATATCTCAAGATAGCCAAAAAAGAGGATCTTGAATGTTACGTAACCTGTGGAATATACTATAAAGCATATGTACTTCACAGTTTTCCAAAGCCTGGTTTTCCAAAGCCTTGCAGTTTCAAATATTGACCTTGTGGAGGACTGGAAATTTTCCTCAGGCTATAAAGTCTCTGGTGTAAGATAAAGATTTGTGGCACAGCAAGGTTGCTGGCTCAAGAACAGACAGGTTACTGCTTGATATGTGTAGATCCTGGAAAATTGCCGGAGGGAGAAGGAATGTTTGCTAAGATCAAGCTGTTGTTGATAGGACCACTTAATTGTCTACTGGAAAGTTATCTGGCTTGTTTCACTGAAAGTTACCAGCCTATATTGTTAAACTATAACCCCACCTATGTTCTCTTCCTGTAACTTCCTGGTCTGGAAAATAAATGCAGGAAGAGAACCTCAATTCAGGGTTAATTTCCCAAGGAAGGGTTTCCTCTTGTTTGAGGGTTCCGACGGGAGATTAACCGCTTTGGGGTCTCTCACTGCTCAGAAGAGATGGGCTTTGAGTAATCCTTTGCCTCTCCATCACCCAGGGGAAGAGGGATGACAAATCCATGGGAGGCAAAGCAACACAAAGCAACAATAACCACAAAGAAATGATAAATGTTTAGGTAATAGACATGCTAACTCTTCTAATTAGATCTTTATACAATGTATGCATGTATTGAAACAACAAACTGTACCCCATAAACATGCACAATGAAAAAATAAAAAATAAAAATATTTGGGAATAAACTTTATCAAGGAGTCAAAAGACTTGTACACTAAAAACTAATAAAACATTGTTGAAAGGAATTAAAAGACACAAAAATGAAAGACATTCATGCTCATGGAGTGGAAGACTTAATATTATTAAAATGTCAGCCCAAAGTGATCTACAGATTCAAATCAATTCCTATCAAAATCACAAACATTTTTCACAGAAATAGAAAAATCCATCTGAAGGGTCCCAGAACAGCCAAAACAGTCTTGAAAATGGAGAACAAAGTTGAGGAGGCCTCACACATTTGGATTTCAATACTTACTACGAAGCTACAATAATGAAAACAGTGTGGTACTGGCATAAAGACAAACATATAGACCAATGGAATAGAATGGAAAGCCCAGAAATAAGCCCTCACATAAAGTCGAGTAATTTCAACAATGGTGTCAAAGACCATTCAAGGGGGAGAGGACAGTCTTTTCAACAAAAGACACTGGGAAAACTGAAGTTCAACTTTATCAAACTTGTATCCACTTGCAAAAAATATAAAGTTACTCACATAAAGTCGAGTAATTTCAACAATGGTGTCAAAGACCATTCAAGGGGGAGAGGACAGTCTTTTCAACAAAAGGCACTGGGAAAACTGAAGTTCAACTTTATCAAACTTGTATCCACTTGCAAAAAATATAAAGTTGAACTCTCATATCATTCACAAAAATTAACTCATAATGGATGAAAAACCCAAACATAAGAGCTGAAACTAAAACTCTCAGATGAAAACACAGAGGAAAAACTTTATGACACTGGATTTGACAATGATTTCTTGAATATGATACCAAAGGTACAGGCAACAACCACAACAACAAAAATAAGTTGGACTTCATCAAAATTTAAAACTTTTATGCATCAAAAGATACTATTAACAGAGTGAAAAGGCAACCCACAGCATGGGAGAAAATATTTGCAAATCTTTTATCTGATAAGGGATTGGCATCCAGAGTATATAAAGAATTCCTACAACTCAACAAGAACACCACCGCAAAAAACAGATTAGAAAACGGACAAAGAACTTGGATAGACATTTCTCCAAAGAGAAAAAACAAATGTCCAATATTACATGAAACAACGCTCAACATCACCATTAAAACTGAAAACTACAATATGACATCACTTCACACCCATTATAAAGGCTATGGGCTATCCAGTTAGTTCAGTTGGTTAGAGTGCAGCTTTATAACACCAGGTTCAGGTCCCCATACTGGCAAGCCACCAAAAAATAAACAAGAAAGACTATTATTGCACACACACACCCTCCAAAAAAATTTAAAAAGAGAGAAAATAGTAAGTGTTGGCGAGGAGGAAGGACATGAAGAAACTGGAACCTTGTATGCTACGAGTGGACATGTAAAATGGTGCAGCTGCTATGGAAAACAGTGAGTTGCCATGTGACCCAGCAATTCCACTTCTGGGTATATACCCACAGAAGAGGGGAAAGCAGGGAGTGGAACAGATATTTATATACCCATGTTCACAGCAGCATTATTCACAATAGCCGAAAGGCAGAAGCAGGCCGGGTGCCCACTGACAGATGGATGAATATACAAAATGTTGTGTGTACGTACAATGGAATATCACTCAGCCTTAATGGGAAGGAAATAGTGACAAGTTACAACATGGATGAACACTGAGGACATTGTGCTAAGTGAAACAAGCCAGTCACAAAAGGGCAAATACTGCATGATTCCTCTTATGTTAGGTTTCTAAACAGTCAAATTCGTAGTGACAGAAAGTAGAATGGCGGTTGCCAGGGGTGGGTGAGGGGGACGGGGAGTTAGTGTTTAGTGGGTGCAGAGTTTCACAAAGAAACAAACACAAGGTGAAAAGAGTTCTGGAGCTGGATAGTGGTGACGGCTACACAGCAATGTGAATGCGCTTACTGTGACAGAACTGTGCCCTTTAAAATGGCTAAAGCAGTCAATTTTATGTTATGTCTATTTTACCACAATTTAGAAAAAAGGCTATGAATTAAAGGCAAGGCTTCTACAGTAATGAGGAAAGCTCCTAATGGAGTCAGCATCTCTTGTCACTGAACTGTGAAACATTCAGTGGTTCCACATACAAGCTCCCGGTGGGTTTAGCAGCCTCCTTTCCTGATTTAACCCTCCGGGCTTGAACAGAAAAGAGACACAAGAAGTAACCCCGGGGATGACTTCAAGGTCAATGAAGACCTCCAGCAACATATCCCTGTGTGTGTCTGACAGAATACCCCACGTTTCTGAAAAGGATACCACTTTCAAATTCACCAAGTTACTACTTTTGGGTTCACATCTTTATTTCTTAGGAAGAGAGACTTTTTCTACCAATAAAATCCCCTGTGGCAGTATTTCATGCAATGTTTCTATATTAGAATCAGAAACTCATCTAAATAATTAAAGAAATGGAATAGGGCATGATAAGATAAAGGAACTGCCTTTTGTTATTCAATATTTCTCTTTGCCTTCTGGTGGAAAACAGGTGGGAGGGATGGTGAAGATAAGAATGTGAAAAGAAATATATAAAAGAGCCTTTTCTAAAATTCTAATTGAACTGATAGACACAATTCAAAGACATTTTAATATCTTTCTTCAGAATAAAATATCACCGCATGCTTTGTCCACAACTAGCCAGCAACTGTCTTATTTCTAGCTAGTCCAAAAGGTCACAGTGCCAAAACACACAGGTGTCTTTTCTAGCTACTCCAAAAGGTCACAGTGCCAAAACACACACGTGTCCTTTCTAGCTAGTCCAAAAGGTCACAGTGCCAAAACACTCGGGTGTCCCAGGAAGTACACTAGGCTGTGGATGAGTGTTGGCTTTACTGCTTTTCCACGACAGCAGAAGTTAAGATTCTAGTTTTCTACATTTTCATCTTTCATAAAGTCAGTTCCAGGATAGAAAACCAATAAGGATAGGCCTCCTTATTGATGGTCTTTGCAAATCTACCTGCAAAAAAGAAAAGACATAGCTGACCTGAAAATTATCTATTTCTGCATTGAATTTTGCTCAGCAGCAAAGAGTTGTGGAGACAAGATAAATGGAAAGATTTAATCTCTTTAATCATCCTTCAAGACAGAAAGGTTATGGCTACTTGGGGAAAATGGGATGTTACAGTGACCTCCCCTGGCAAACCTGGCCACCGGCCTGCCCGAAGAGGCTCACTGCAGACCAGCATGCAGACCAGCAGCCATGTGGGACTCCATGAGGGGTCCCAGTGAGACTCCCAGTGGGGACTAGTGGACAACCAGGACCTCTCCAATGTTTGAGCTGAGTAAGGTCTTACTTTCTCTGCTATACACCTGGCCAGCATTTACATGACCTCCCCACTGGTCAAACAGATCTACCTAAAGGGCACAGTGAAAACATGCCCAGGTCCTGGACCTCACAGGGCAAAGGAGAGCAGACCTCCATCACTGGGGATGATGGAGGGGAGGTGATAGAAAAATTGGGCTTAGGATCATTTATTTGTGGTACTGAGTGATTAGGTTACTTTGTCCCATCCCTCAACTCCTCTTCCTGGGCCTCAGAGAAGAGTCTCAAATGATTTGTCCTGCAGAATATGAGGCTACTCCTTCTCTCGTCTCGCACCTGTATCAAATCATTAGGTCTAATATTAATGGTGACTAATAAAGACATGGAAGGACAAAAGGAACATTCCAGAATGCTAATTTGTTTTTCATAGTGACAAAGTCTCTCCATATATATGTGATAAAATTCACAAATAAAGCCAGCAACCAACCTGGGGGAAGTCTCTGTCATTCTGTGAAGAGGAGTTCCTGGAAGACTGAATCAGAGTCACTTGAGTGCCCTCCCAACTCAGCCCTTTTCTCCAGGCTTCCTCCTGCCTGGCTTGGCCCTCCAGATCACCATCACCTCAGTATGAAACCCTCCCCTGTCACTACCTCCTGTGTGCTCTTAACAGTGCCCCTGCTCACCTCAACAAAATGCCTCAGAAGACTGGCCGTTGGCTGCTTGCAGCTAGACAAAGGTACCATAGCACCCAATGACTCTTCCTCCAGCTGTGAGTCAGCGTCCCTCATCTAGACTCATGTCCCAGAAACAGCTTCTCTGAAACACCTGAGAACTGGTGACCGCTTGACCTTTCTGCTCACAACTGCCGTCATACCTGCCCTGCGTCTTTTCCATCTCTGCATCCAAGCTTGACAGTGCTGTCCCCCAGAGTGACACAAACGTTTGCTGAATCATTTGATAAATCATATAGGAATTCAAGGTGGCAAAACTGTTACCGGAATCCTAAATTCACTGGAAAACACTGCAGTTTTGTTTACATGTATTTCACATTAGAAACTGAAGACCAGACCAGGGTCTTAGCTAGCAGAGACAACTTTCCAACAGTCTAGACAGACAGGCATGTCCTGGAAATCCAGCTTCTACACCCAGAAATAAGGCACACCTTTTCACTTGGGCAAGTGGTACCAATGAACTTGCACACACACAGTCTCATTAGCAAACCTCACACCCTCGAGGGGCTCCACGGGGCAGCAGACTAAGCAGGTCACATACTGGGGGACTGGCCAACCCAGCTAGTGGTCTCCTTCTCCACAACACTCAGCAGTGACCCTCCCCATGAAAAGGTCTGAGCAGAGCCAACCTAAGAATGAAGAAGACTCCTTGTAGGTCTCCCAACCACTAAAATCAGGATGAAGTCACTACAGCTCTGGCATACATCCCAGTGTACTAATACTGTGGTGCCCAGATGACTTCAGCCTTGTAGAAAAAGCCTACCCAGTTTATGCAACAGGGCCATGAACCTCCCCCATCACCCTACGCTCCCCGACCTCCTGTCTTATAAGTCAAGATGTCTCCATGATCCCTCGGTCAGCTTCTGCACAGACGTGGGGATACACGCTATGCCAAAATGCCACAACAGCCCCCACCCCATGGGACCCACAAGCAATTGAGCCCTTGACAACCTGCCCTCCATGTAGTTGGTTTCTGAAGCCCCAACAAACCCCATCAGTTTAAAACCACCAAGGAAAAGAAACAATATTCCTAAATATTACTCTTACATAAATACAGTGGCATCTACTCTCTACAGAAAAAAGTTTACTGCAGTGAACCATTTAACAAATGAGAATATATACAAATATAAATAGGCACTCGCATACATCTGCATATAGACACTCAGATATATATTCTTTAATGGATATAATAAAATGCACAATCTTATGTCATCAGTTTGATGAGTTTTGGATAATTCTATCTACTGTATACACCCAAAATAAGAGTTCCAGAAATTATCGTCTGCCCTCCATATCCACAAGTTCTGAATGAGCAAATTCAACCAACTACAGATCAAAAATATTTGAAAAAAAATAAAAATGAAAATGAAAAATAACAATACAACAATAAGAATAATACAGAAGCCCACAGAGGTCCTGAGACAGTGGGCCATGGGCCTCAGCCCCACCCACCGCCCACCACACCCAGGCCAGCAAGGGAGCCAGCCATGAGACAGCCATGGGCCAAGCCCCACCCCCATTCCTCCACCCCCCAATGTCTTAAAAAAAGTATAAAAATAAAAAATATAACTATTTGCATAGCATTTACATTGTATTAGGTATCAATGTCTTATAATGTACTTAATAAAAAAAGTATAAAAATAAAAAATATAACTATTTGCATAGCATTTACATTGTATTAGGTATTACAAAAAACCTAGACGTGATTTAAAATATCCAGGAGGATGTGCATAGATTATATGCAAATACTACACCATTTTACATAAAGAACTTGAATATCTGAGGATTCTGATATCAGTGGGGGGTCCTAGAACCACTCTCCTGCAGATAGTGAGGGATCACTGTACTCTCGTGCTCCTGCCTAGCAAATTTTCCTTCTGCAACATCATTTTCTAAGATCTAGTACCATAGACAAGTTTTGTTAATTCTTGGGTTTCACATAAATAGAATTATATGTACTAATTTATGTCTGGCTTCTTTTGTTCAACTTTTTAAGATTCATGCATGGTGTTGTAACAGTACTTTGTTCTTTTTTATTGTTGAATAGAATGTCATCGTATCAACATATTACAATGTGTTTATCTGTTTTCCTGTTGATTGACATTTGGGTTGTTTCCAGTTTGGAGCTATTATAAATAAGGCTGCAATGAACCTTCTGTCATGAATGAACTTTTTTGTGAATGTGTTTTCAACCAACGTGAATTTCAGCCTTGATTAGAGGTGTTCCCACTTTTTGAAAAAGAGTTGCACATGGCAAAGGCATCTCCAAGCCAGCCAGCAGGCCAGCAGACATCCCCAAGCCTGCAGGGCGACACCCTCACAGTGCTGTAACTCAAGAAAGGAGGCAGGGAAAGGAGGACAGTCCCAGGGATTCACTTACTGCCAAGGAAACATTTGGTTTCTATGTAGTTTGCTGAAATTCCTCCTCTGCAGTGTTACATTATTTCGTTTTGATACAAAATAAAATTGAAAATTATAAAACAATCAAGCCCTCTCTGAGAAAAACAATAAAGCCAAGTGCACATGGCGTGTTAATGAAGGAACCTTGGCACTGGTTGCTGGAGGGGAGCCTGCCTGCAGCCTCCTCCTAGGCTGGAGCAGGGATTTCAAACCCACCCTGGGGGCACCCTCATTCCCTCCCTTGGTGTGGAGCACTTTGCCTCCTCACTCCATGCTCTGCTCGAACCTCCTCCAGCACCCTGGGGGCATGACCAGTCTACACCACTGCCCCATCATGCAGATGATGGAAGAGCAAGACAGATGCACCTGTGTGTTGTACCTGGAAGTAAAGGGGCTCCTCAGCACCTCCCTCTCCCTCCCCCAGGGAACCTCATTCCCACTGCCTCACTGCACAGTCCCATGTTCAAGGCTGGCTGGTCCCTCACTGCTCAGGGCACGCTCTCTGGAATTCTGCACACCTCTGCAGACCAGACCAGCCACTCCCTCTGAGCCCAGCACTCCGCCTCTGGAGGCAAAACACAGGCTCAAGCCCAAAGCCCTGCTCTGTGCCCTTGGGCAACATGAACTCTGTGAGGCTGTTTCCCCCTCTGTGATATGGGGTGATGACAGCACCTCACAGGTGTGTATGAGATCATGAACATGAAGGCTCACACAGGCGGTGGCTACCCCCAGCATGCACACAATAGACCTTAGCTTAAATTTAAAGAGTTCAAGTACAAGGTGAAGACTGCTTTCCTGTCGCAACAAATACGGATAGAAACACTGCCGATACCTTGCCATCTTCCCAATGAGCATCTGGCTGTGGCCTACCCCTGTTCCCTGCCCTCCCCCCTCTCACTCAGCTGAACCAGGACATGGTACAATCATTTCTGAATGAGCAGGGGAGAGATGCTCATAGGCTGTGTTGCCTGAGCAAAAGGTCTGAAGCCTAGAGACCAGGATAGCACAAGACCCCTCTCCAGAGGTACCCCAGGCTTCCAGACATCTCAACAGAGGACTTCACTCCAGAGGCAGAAGCTGTTCAGACATGTTTGCACACTCCAGATGCTAATTGCTGGTGAGCGCTCCCACCACCCAGGCAACCCAGACACAGACCTCTTGTCTCCAGGCAGGAGAATCAACACTGGACAGTGCAGCTTGGGTGGGGCTCAGATGCACTGCCCAGGGAGTAGAGGGCATTTCCACACTTGTAAGGGGAAGCTGGCGATAGGGGTGAGCCCATCCCAGCACAGCCTTGCAGGAGGGAGCCCAGGGTCCTGACCAGGCTGGACATGGGCCAGCTGCCTTTCTTATCTACTTTATCAGGCACCTGGACAAGCCTGACCAAAGGCTGCCCTCCAGCACTGCTGTCGGAGCCAGCTAGTGTGCAATATAAGTTCCCAGAGGACACAAGACAAATCTTTCTTTAATCACTTGATAAATTTGTTTTCCCTGCCCAAAAATGTGGAGAAGGCAGCGCATTGTAATTGAGAGAGGTGTCTGCAGGTGGACTGCCCTCCTAACCCAGGCATGAGTACAGATTCAGGGTGAGGCATTAAATAAATCTGCGGACCCTGCCTGCTATTTCATTACTCAAAAGCTACTCTTCCCAGACCTGGGCCTGCCCTGAACCACCTTTAGGCTGGGACAGCAATGGCCTCTGTCTTTCCCACCAGATTGGAAAACCCACATCTGGAAAAACTGTAGTGCTTGTGAACATGGACTGGGCTCCAAAGAACACCTGTCCTCAGCAAGACTGGCTACATAATTTATAGGGCCCAATGCAAAAGTACAAGTCCCTCATTCAAAAATTATAGGGCTGGCTGGTTAGCTCAGTTGGTGAGAGCACAATGTTATAATGCCAAGGTCAAGGGTTTGGATGCCGATGCTAGCCAGCCATCCAAAATATATATATATATAAATTTCAAGATGATTAGGATGATTACTATTAAAAATAATAACAATATATTGTTAAGGGTCTGAAGAAACTGGAACCCTGCGCATGAATGGTGGAAATGTAAAATGGTATAGCCACTGTGGAAAACAGTTTGGCAATTCCTGGAAAAATTAAACATAGAACTAGCATTGATCCAGCAATTCCACTCTGGGTATATTCCCAAAAGAAGTGGAAGTAGGGTCTTGAACCAATACTTAGACACACCCATGTCCACAGCAGCATTATCCACAATAGCCAAAAGGTAGAAACAACTCAAGTGCCCATCAACAGGTGAATGGACAAAATGTGGTACACACATGCAGTAGAATATTACTCAGCCTTAAAAAAGAAGGAAATTCTGACACATGCTGCGATGTGGATAACCCTGAGGACACTATGCTAAATGAAATAAGCCAGTCACAAAAGGACAAGTACTATATGACTCCACTTACATGAGTTTCCTAAGAGTAGTGAAATTCACAAAGACAGAAAGCACAATGGCGGGTGCCAGGGGCTGCAGGGAGGAGGGACTAGGGAGTTAGTACTTAGGGGCTGCAGGGAGGAGGGACTAGGGAGTTAGTACTTAGGGGCTGCAGGGAGGAGGGACTAGGGAGTTAGTACTTAGGGGGGAGAGTTTCTTTGGGGAAAATAAAAAAGGTACTGAGGATGGATGGTGGTGCTGGTTGCCCAAAAATGTGAATGGACTTAGTGCCACTGAACTGTACACCTAAAAATGGTTAAAATAAGAAATTACATGTTTTGTATCAGAATAAAAAAAAAAAAGTTCAAGATGTGACTGCAGAGCATTAAACTAAGAACAGGGCCCTTCTAAGCAGGGGTCCTATGCCCCAGGCCCAGGACCCCGGATCTGGATGCCAAAAAGGCCTCTCATTGAAGGACTCGGCTGCCCCGCTTGCAAGGGCAGGGCCTCTCCCGCACAGCTATGTGAGCTGACAAGCAATGTTATATTTTAATAGTCATTTCAATTGACTATAAAAATACAGCATCACATAATACAATTGCTTTTGCACCATGGTAGAAATGCTTAGCAAGAGATGAGAAATACTTAGCAAGAGAATATAAAACTCTATCTGCTTGCTTATAAAGTTGCTGCTGAGCAGGACAAAAGCAGAAGAGGATAAAGGGAAGGCAGCAGAGAATTCATCCCAGAAAATGCACACAGCAGTGTGTGCATCATGATGCTCAACAGAAAGGGTCACTCGGGTTTTTTTTTTAAATGTACTAAGCAAAAAATTGAACATCTCTCCACTCCTTCTGTTTCATTTTTAACTTTTAATGTTAAGTTCCATTAGATTTGACATGAGAAAACACACCTTTCCCTGCAATTCCCTGTTGTTCCACCTGATTCCCTCATAGCGTGTTCTGGGTAACATCAAAGCTGACCACTGAGAAGCCACAACTCCCTCTAACCCCAACACACATGGAGAAAGGTTGCCTCCACCAAAACAGTTTCACAGGAAAAAATCTGAACCACAAATGAAGGATATACTACCCACACCAATTCCCATAAGGTCTACACACCAACAACACTTGGCATGAAAGATGGGGACTCCATAGACAGTGTATCACTACCACTTCCTCTACTACCATCACCAACAATACCAACCCCACCATCACCTTCATCCTATCACCACCACCAACAATACCATCACCAACAATATCAACCCCACCATCACCTTCATCACCATCATCAATACCATCACCAACAATATTAACACCGCCATCACCTTCATCACCATCATCAATACCATCACCAACAACATCAACACCGCCATCACCTTCATCACCATCATCAATACCATCACCAACAATATCAACACCGCCATCACCTTCATCACCATCAATACCATCACCAACAATATCAACCCCACCAACACCTTCATCACCATCATCAATACCATTACCAACAATATCAACCCCACCATCACCTTCATCACCATCATCAATACCATCACCAACAATATCAACACCGCCATCACCTTCATCACCATCATCAATACCATCACCAACAATATCAACACCGCCATCACCTTCATCACCATCATCAATACCATCACCAACAATATCAACACCGCCATCACCTTCATCACCATCATCAATACCATCACCAACAATATCAACACCGCCATCACCTTCATCACCATCATCACCATCACCAACAATATCAACACCGCCATCACCTTCATCACCATCATCAATACCATCACCAACAATATCAACCCCACCATCACCTTCATCGCCATCATCAATACCATCACCAACAATATCAACACCGCCATCACCTTCATCACCATCATCAATACCATCACCAACAATATCAACACCGCCATCACCTTCATCACCAAAACTATCACCACCAACAATACCATCACTATTACTGAAAATACTACCACAAGCTTCATCACCATCATCACTACTACCACTGTCATCACCAACAATACTACCACCACCACTAGCAGTAGCACCACGATCACCAATATTACCAGTTCTACCACCAACCACAATACTACCACCACCACCACCACCAACACTACCAACCACTGTCACCAATAACATCACCAGTATCACCAACAACATCACCATCATCATGGTCATAATCATAGCTAAACTTCATTCTGCATTTAGTAAGACCAGAAACTCCACAAGCACATGTATTTCCTCACTTAATCCCATACCAACCCTATGAAGTGGGTACTAACAGTGTCCCCATTTCTGCACATAAAGCCTCTGAGGCAAAGAAGAGGAGGAAGGAGGGGTGCTGCCAACCAGCCTCAAGGCATCATGTGACCCTCTCACTCTGCTCGGCCCTCCCTGCACATCTCAAACAAAGAACAACTATACTGCCGCTGCTGCACAAGCCTTCAGTCCCTCTCTCTATAACCAACTCCCTTTTGCTTCAAAGGGGCTGTGACAATGGTGGACAGTGTCACAGGCCACAAGAAAGCCCTTGCAACATGATGAAATAATTCCATTAATTCCATGAAGGAAACCCCAGTCTGGAGGAGAAAGAGCCTTTCCATGTCAGTTCTAGGCTAAGCTGACCCCACAGGTGAGCAAACCAGATTTCTAGTCAACTCAGTCCGTGGACTCAAGAGTATTTCCCACCAAAGATAAGGTAAGCACTACAGGGCTTATGGAGACTAACAAAACAGGATTCCTACACAATCACAATCTCAAACACACTCCCCTGGGGCAGAAAGCCAGTAATAAGACTACTGCTGAACTCTGATTAGAAACCAGGTCTCCAAATAATGATACAACCAGTAAAAACTGTAAGAGCTCTTAAACCCTTACCATGAAACGGCCACTGACAACTGCTTCTTAAGGATTATCTAATTTAATCTATCTAATTTCATTCTCCGGAAAACGTTACAAGAGGGATTACTATTATCATTCCCATTTCACAGGTGAAAAAACTGAGGCTCGGAGAAGATGTTAAGTTCCTGCACGAAGTCACAGGTCCAGAAGGTGGGAAAATCAAGTCGCGGAGACTGATTTTTCTGACCCCAGCTTGTGTGTCCCTAAGCACCAGCACACTGCATAACACCTCGGCCCCCATTCTAGAAAAGAACAGCCCTCCCCTACCCCACCCCACTGGCGGCTAGACCTGACTTTCCCTCCCTGGCAACTCTCCCTCTGGTGCTCCCTGAAGGGCTGTCATAAAACCAGCCAGAGAGATGTCAAAACAAAAGTGACACAAAATATCACTTAATATCACACAAGGACTGTCACAAGCAAACCTTGTCACAAAGTCCTTTTTAGGAGAAATAGTCTCCAGTATTACTTTTCCCCTCCAGATCCTTCCCGCATCAGTCAAACTCCTACGTTTTCCTGTCTAACGTGAATTTATAGTTATAGCACAAAAAGGACATTCAATACCCCATGCTCTTGTCACAAAGAGATCCATCTGTGCCCAGTTCTGCCCTTACTCCTCTGAAATAAAGCAGGGGAGCTCCAGACACTCTGGGGAAAGAGGGTTCACAGGAACGGATCCCGTCACAGCAGCACGCCTCACCCACCTACCCACTCAGGGCTGCCATGTGCAGTTGGTAGGTTGTTCACTGAACAAAGGCTCAGGGCTGAAGGAGCAAATAGGAGCTAGAATCCAGCCCATGCTGCGCATGCCAAGCGGCAAGTCCATCCCAAGGGGATCCCTGTCTGTAATCCACGATGGCACTACATGTCTTTGGGGCTGTCCTGCAGCTCCTCCTCCCCACACAGACAGAGGGCTGAACTGGGATGTGTTGATCCCATGTCCCCAGGGCCCAGCGTGCACATGCAATAAACATCTTCAGGACCCAACAGAGAGGGATCGGCAAACAAGTGGAGAGAAGGACTCAGAGTGCCAGGTGGGGAGCAAAGTGTCGGGTCACCCTCCCTCCATCAGGAACTGCACCACCACCTTGAAACAGAGGCCTGGGACCCAGGGACTGCCTAGAGAATCCCAGGCAAAGGCAAAAGCTCAGTTACAAAAGGGAACAGTGTCTAGGGCCGGAGGGGAAGCTTGGGTCACAGTAAGGGGTCTGAACGCATGGCTTGTGTGGCAAACACACCAGCTCCAGGCCTGCCTTGGACCAATGCAGAGAACCCAGTGAGTGACATGAGGCACGCCTGGCACACATCCCCCACCTCTGGCTGGGTGGAGGCGGCAAGGTTCCTTTGAGGGGGAGGATGGCAAAATCCAGCCCAAAGGACCACAGGAGCTCAGACACACTCACAGTCACGGGAGGCGTGGGGTGGATCGCAGTAGGATAGCTACATGCCCAAATCACGCATTTCTTAAGAAGACTAAGGCTACCAGGAAACAGTGCCCTGACTCAGTGTACCTGATCCTCCAAGCCCCTGCATCAGGAGTCTTCCCACTCCACCTGCAGCCCTGGCACATTCGTAGCACCCTCCTCCAGTGTGCCCTCCTGGCCCCTGCTTCCAGCAGAAAAGGGCCAGCCAGACGCCCTTGCAAGGCTTGGTTGGGTCACGGTCCTCTTGTCTCAGCTCTGGCTGAGCTCAGAAGTCTGCATCTGTCCTCGGTTATGGGCCAGGATGAGGGGCAGGATTTGACCCACCTTCTCACCAGATCTGCCTCACAATGCACATTCCACCTGGGCAGTGAGTCCGTGTCCCTTCTGTCCCATGAGCTGGGTGCCAATGTGCTTCCTACTGCAAAGCGTGCTCAAATTATCCACAATGGGGGGAACGCCCCAGGTCCCTAGTGTCCACCACCAGAGGTATGGACTAAATAAAATGTGGAGCCTATATACAGTGGAGTATTATTCACAGCATGAAGTACTGCCACAGGCGCACACGGAAGAACCCGCAGATGTCATGCTGAGTGAAAGAAGCCAGTCATGAAAGGACAAATGCTCTGTGATCCATTCATGAGGTTCCTGGAGTGGTCACATTCACAGAGACAGGAAGTAAGTTAGAAGTGACCAAGAACTGAGAGGAGAGGCATTGGGGAGCTGGTGTTTAAAGGGTACAGGGTGGTGGAAAAGTTTTGGAAACAGACAGCGGTAATGGTTGCATAACACTGTGGATGTACGTAATGCCACTGAATGGGACGCATAAAAATGGTTAAAATGGAAAATTCTGTATTATATATATTTGTAGCCACAAACTTTAAAAATTAATGTAATATACCAAAACCCACTGAATTGTACACTTTAAATGAGTGCATTGCATGGTATGTGAATAATATCTCAATAAAACTGTTAAAAAAAAAAAAACACTTGTGCCTATGGCATCCCTGCCCACCAGGTAAACATTCACATGCAAGCGATCACTGCAGCTATATCTGAGGCCCCTGGTGTTCACATTCACCAAGCCAATGAGACAGTCACGAAAGCATCGCAGCGATCTGCTGACAACCCCTGCCCACAGCCATACCACAGGAGCTGCTTGTGCCAGCAAACCACCAGCAGCTTCCAAGAAACTGCTGCTCACAGCTGACACAGAACAAACCACCAGCAACAGAGCATCCAAGGGGATCAGAGGGCACGTGCCTCTCAGGACTGGAAAAGGAGACCAATGGAAGAAGACAACCCAGATGCAGAGCTCAGCACCTTAGACTTAAGTAAAGAGTATTTTACTACCACATTCATTTTCCACGAAAATCCATAAGAATAATCGTAATAAAAATCCAACCTATACTTTACTATTAGTATGGTAAAAAAAAAATATGCCTTCAAGATTAAAAGTAATTTTTTTTCATTTTTGCTTATCTATCATATGATGCATTCTGGAAGGTACTTCCTCAGGGCGGCCTTGTTCTCCCAGGTTCTCTTCCCCCACGGGCTTCTACAGCATCTGAGAGTCGGCCTCGCCTTCTCCTGAAGCACAGAGGGCTCCCCTTCATGCTGAGCAGATGGTCTGCACCCTGCAGCTTGGCACTATATACAGTAGGCAGAGAAAGTGGTGGGAGGCTAGGGAGACTGCAGGTGCTGCACAAGGTACTACATCCCCCATGGATTACCAGCACCCCACAGGGTCTGGAACCCTTCGGAACTGGGAGCAAGGAGATGCCTGGGAGGTGAGGCCTCGGGACTACCCCCAGCTGATGACTGGCTGAAACTAGAATCCAGAGAGCTGGCCATCACCATGGGTGGGCAGGGTCAAATCCCAGGTGCCAGCCACACTGCAGAGCTCCTGGGGCACTGGGCTGAGGCCTGACCACAGCTGAGCCACCTCTCTGCTCAGCATCTCCCCATCCTGTGGACTTACCTCACCTCCCGGGAGCCTCCCTCAGCCCATCACCTGCACGACAGTCCCTGGCTCAGGCTCTGCTGCCAGGCACCCCACATAAGGCACGTATGGAATACCCGAAAGACGGAAGTGCAACCCTAAACGTCCTTGAAGAAAATCTAAGCTCTGCAGACTCCCATGGCAAGAGGAAGTGGGAAAGGGAGGGAGGAAGAGACAGAGAGAGATGGAGAGAAAGGGAGGGAGAAAAAGAGAGGGAGGGAGGAAGAGAGAAAGGAAGGGGAAGAAGAGGAGAGGTGGGGAGAAAGGGAAAGAAAAAGAGATGGAGCGGTGGAGAACGGGGAGATGAGAGAGAGGGAGACTCCTCGGCAACGGGAAAGAAAGCAGCCGGCAACGGGAAAGAAAGCAGCAGGCTTTCGGAAGACTGAGGACTGGGTGCAGGAAGGATATGACTGCAACAGAGACGGCCTGGTGACCCTGAGCCCAGAACCAAGGACCTCTGCCTGTCATCTCTTCAGGACTCACACTTGGGCCATACCCTCTGCAGGATGCACAAAGCCATTTGAAGCCTGCCTCCCTGACCCACCAGCCCCGACTCCAGGTGAAGCTGTCCTCCAGCCACCTGGCCTCGGGCACCCCTTCCCCACTCATCCCTGTGGCCCCTCACCAGCCCACCCCCCGACACACACACAGGGCATCACCTCCTGCAGCCTCTGCCAGGCCAAGTCCTGCCTTGTGGTACCAGCTGCTTATACATCCCTCTGTGAGCTCCTAGCCAAGCTCATCTTTGAACCCCAGGTCTACAACTATCCCAGGCACAAGGATTCAAAGCGACGTCGGTGTCCTAGGTATTATTATCCCCATTTCCAGACAGAAAACAGAGGCTAAGTAGGTGGCCTGCTTAAGTCCACACCACCCAGACATTATGGTCAAGGCAGGAACCAAACCCTCCAAACTGGAGGAGCCAAATTCAGGTCAGTGTCAGCCTGCACCTTTTCTACAAGGACCCAAGCAAGGAGCGAATGTTGCTATGTGATTGTCACCATTACCATCCTCATTTTACAAAGAGAGAAACTGAGGCATGCAGAGGCAATCTTGCCTCGGGTCACCAGTGCCAGAGCTCAGACTTGATCCCAGGCAGTCTGTGCTCCTGAAAAGTTAGCCTGCCAGAGAAAGAAAGCCAATCAGGTTCAAAGAAGTCTTAAACCTTCTATTTATTTTTAATGACCATTTCTAGATGTGCAAGATAAAGAAATCAATATGTTTTAAGATAGTAATTAAATTCAGAAGTGCTCAGAAAAATTAATAGAATCTATATTAAGGTTGTGAAACACGTAATCTATTTAAGAGTTTTCTGCAAAGAAACACCTTGTAAATAAATGTCCAGCCAAAGGAATCATAGCTATCCCCTACTTTCCACTAGAAACTTCCCAAAAGGACAGATCATGGTTATCTTTCAATGAATTTTTGTAATGCTGAGTGTATTTACAGTAAAAATAAGCAGGATGATATTTCTGCTTCATCATAGATGCTAGGTTCCCAGATGACTGATCCCCTGAGGCTGACTCATACCATTCAGGCAACTTCCTGCAAATCAGAATGAAGCAGCAACTCCATCCATTACTCTTCTAGTCAAATGGGTGCAGGTCTTTCAGATTTATTTCTACCGTACCATCAGGCAACCTGCTCCCAATCCAGTAGGGCAGCTTCACCTGAAACTAGACGTGAGCTTCACCCCACCAAAAACATAGTAAGGAAAGCAGCTGAGTCCACTTCCTCCTTGTGTTCATCCCTCAGGACTCAGGAAGCACTTGGACAATGAGCAATTAGCACAGAGACAACACGCCAGCACCCGCCTGCCCTCCATTCCTCATCCTGTGAGCTTGGAACCCTCCAAACCAAGCAGCTCAAAAGACACCCAGAGAACCACTGGCAACATTATCTTCACCTGGGACTTTTGACTCAACACCCCACCTGCTAAGGCAGGTTGAGAAAGGGAAAGTTTTCCAGGAAAGGTGATTATACATTGCTCAGACGGGTGAAATACACAAATGCTGTTTAACTGTGGCCTTGCAAGATTTTGGGGGGTGTTAACTGAATCTCATTTTTGCATTTTAAAAGACTAGAGTCAAAACTAGCACTATGAAGTGAAAAATTTCATCAGCTTTAGCTATGTGCAATCTACCCACCAAACATAATCGCTCGTATCTGTTTCTCTAGGGGGCTTCTTTATACAGTATAACATCTCCTTTCATAACCATTCAACATACCATCAAACTTTCTCTTGTTCCCTTTGTCCACTAAACACCAATAAAAACAGGGAAGCTCCAAACTGTTTCTAGGAGTTTAAACAGCTGAAATACCCTCTGGTAAGATCATGCAACAGATAAACCAATGAAGCAAATTTTAGGAAGAATGTCATCCTCCCAGACAATGACCAAACAGATTACTCTGGACCAGCAGGTCCCTGAAACATTGTGATGGAAAAATGTAAGTGTACAGCTGATAATTGCTCTGGTTGTCTATCCATCTGTTTGCTTTCTCATATATTCAGAATCATGATTACACTTATCACCCTCAAAAGAATTATCCTGGTGAGGTTACAGAGCAACATAATAGAGTCACTGTAACTCAATAGACACTTTTGATTTCCCTGATAAGATAGAGTTAGCAATTACTGTTTGCTATCACAACTCCAGTTCCTGTCAATACAAGTCAAATTTTACTTGATAAACTAATTACACAAACCCTGGCCAGCTACAAAAGTACTCATTCTGATTTATTTGGACTGAAGGGTTTGTTTACTAAAATAGGTACTTTGAATATTACTATTGAGTATGAAATGCCCCAGATTCCATCTGTTATCTAATTTGGAAAACCACCCTGGTTGGAAAAAATAAGCAGAATGGCTGCATGGATCTCCTCCTTCTAGGATTGTTTTCTTCCAAATTATTCTCAGTCAACTCCCATCTAATTAGACCAAAATCATAAAGCAAAGCAAGTCACTGAATCCCCAAATACCCGAGTCTGCCATCATTCCTGTAAACCATGATTAATACACAGGGTAAATTTCTTGTCTGTTCCTGAGACTACAAAGAAATGACCAGATTAGAGACAAAAATACCATTCAAGAGCAACTTTTTTTTTTTTTTTTTTTTTTTTTCCTTTTCCGTGTC
>NW_007731490.1:138521-158619 GCF_000696425.1 Galeopterus variegatus
TTTTTTTTTTTTTTTTTTTGTCCTTTTCCGTGTCTGGCAACGGATCGCAACCCTCAGTGTCGCCCCCGTACCGGACTGGGACCGGTAACAGGATCGCAACCCTCGGTGTTGCTCCCGCGCCTCGCTCAGCCAGTGAGCGGGAACCGGTCTGTATGTGGGATCCGAACCCTCGGCGGGAGCGCCGCCACGCTTCCCAAGCGGCGCACCATCGCAGTGCGCCACCGGGCCGGCCCCCAAGAGCAACTTTTAAAGGTTGGAAAATGAGTTGGGCTGATTTCTTCTCTTTCCTGTTCCTCGCCCCAAATCTCTCTTACCCTAGCCTCCCTTCCACTCCCAGCCCCAACTCAGGGCCAAGTGCAGCCACCAGCTCACCAATGCTGTGGCCCAGGCCAGCCTCTAGGCATGACCCCAGAGGTCAGTGGGTCCAAACAGGGCCGTCTCTTTCACCCAGGACATGCATGACACTTAGGGCTGCCCGGAGAGGGACCCAATAAAGAGAAGCCTGATAATCTCACATCTGGGATTACCAAATTCCAAATCAAAGCATCCATGAAGAGTGGAAGCAGCCATACTGAATCCACTTCCCTGAATTAAAGTCTACCAGAGAATGGATCTGGTAGGTTAAGGGTGGATTATTACTAATAAGCTATTGCTAATGAGGGTAAAATTAAAAGGTAAGTAAATTTAAATTGGAATTAAAACATCAACATCCCTTAAACTAGCAGCCTAGGAAATATGGCAAAAGTAACCAGGTATATGCAGAAATAGGAAACTCCATCATAAAATTCATATGAAATCTCAAGAGACTCTGAACAGCCAAAATAATCATGAAAAAGAACAAAGCTGGAGGAGTCACACTTCCTGATTTCAAAACAGTACTAAGCTGCTGCTGTGATCTGAATGTCCCCAGACTTCACCTGCTGAAACTGAAACTTTATCACTAATGAGATAGTATTAAGAGGTGGGGCCTTTAGGAGGGGATTAAGTCAGGCGGGCAGAGCCCTCATGGATGGGATTAGGGCCCTCAAAAAAGGGTCAAGAGAATGGGCTCCTTGCCCTCCGTCCCTTCCATCATGTGAGACACAGTGATCGTCTCCTCCGCAGGAGGCTCTGCCCTCTTGGAAGCAGAGAGCTCCTCAAAAAAGGGTCAAGAGAATGGGCTCCTTGCCCTCCGTCCCTTCCGTCATGTGAGACACAGTGATCGTCTCCTCCGCAGGAGGCTCTGCCCTCTTGGAAGCAGAGAGCAGCCCTCACCAAACACAATATCTTGATCTTAGACTTCCCGGCCTCCAGAACTGTGAGAAATATTTCTATAATGTATAAATTACCCAGTCACTGATACTTTGTCATAACAGCACAAATGAACTAAGACAGAAATAGTAATCACAACATTGTGATACTGGTATAATGACATATATAAAGACCAACGGAATAGAACAGAGAGTCCAGAAATGAACCCTCGCATATATGGTCAAAGGATTTCAACAAGGGTGCCAAGACCATTTAACAGGGAAACAACAATAAATGGTTTCAGCAGATGGTGCTAGGAGTACTGGATATTCACATTCAAAAAGATGAAGTTGGACCCCTATACCATTCACAAAAAATAACTCAAAAGGGATAAAAGACCTAAACATAAGCATAAAACTCTTAGAAGAAAACACAGAGGAAAAACCTCACGACACTGGATTTGGCAATGATTTCTTGGATATGACATCAAATGCACAGGCAACAAAAGAATAAATAGTTAAGTTGGATTCATCAAAATTAAAAACTTTTGTGCATTAAAGGACACTACCAACACAGAGGAAAGGCAACATCACAGAATAGGAGAAAATACCTACAAATCCTCTCTCTGATAAGAGATTGATATACAGAATATATGAAAAATTCCTACAATTCAGCAAAAACAACCAACCAACCAACCTGATTAAAAAATGGGTGAAAAGACTTGAATAAACATTTCTTCAAAGAAAATATACCAATAAGCACATGAAAAGACACTCAACATCACTAATTATTAGGGAAACGCAAATCAATACTATAATGAGATGCCATCCACAACCATTAGAATGGATATTATCAAAAACAACAATAAGACAAAAAAATACAGAAAATAACAAGTGTTGGAAAATAACAAGTGTAAAGAAATTGGAACCCTTGTGCACTGTTGGTAGAAATGTAAAGTGATACAGCTGCTGTGGAAAACAGTATGGCAGTTCCTCAAAAAATTAAAAATGGAATTACCACATGATCCAGCTATTCCACTTCTGTGTGTATACCCAAAATAATTGAAAGCTGGGTCTTGAAGAAATATGTGTACACCTGTGTTCATAGCAGCATTATCCACAATAGCTAAAAAGCAGAAGTGACCCAAGTGTCCACTGACGATGCATGGATAAGCAAAATTTGGTATATACATATAATGGAATATTATTCAGCCTTCAAAAGGAGGGAAATTCTGACACATGCCACAACATAGATGAACCTTAAGGACATTATGCTAAAGTAATTCAGTCACAAAAAGACAAATACTTTATGATTCCATTTACATGAGGTTCCTAGAGTAGTCAAATTCAGAGTCAGAAAGTAAATTAGAAGTAGCTGGCCGGTTAGCTCACTTGGTTAAAACATGGTGCTGATAACACCGAGGTCCATCCTTGTGCCGGCCAGCACAAACAACAGCAACAACAAAGTGACCAGGGACTAAGGGGAAAGGGAATGGAGAATTAGCATTTAATGGGCACAGTTTCAGATTTCCAAGATGAAAAGAATTCTGATGACAGATGGTCACGATGGTTGCACAACGATATGAACGCACTTAATGCCACCAAACTGTATACTTAAAAGATGGTAAATTTTACACTATGTATATTTTACCAAAACAAAAAAAAGAAAGAAGGAAAAAAATGTAAACAAGTAAGTCAGGGAAAGATGTCAGAATCTGCTTCTCCCAGTAAGTTCAATTTTTTTCTCTAATTTTACACTAATGCTTTTTATTCTAAGTGGGAGCCTTTTTCTGAAAAACTTTGAACACAATTCTAATCTATAGAAACCACATAAACTAGAGGTGGGCAAACAACAGGTCAGGAGCCAATTCTGGTCTGTCGCAGGATTTCGTACTGCGGTGAATGGTTTTTACTTTTTTAAATAGTTTTAAAAAACAAAAAACAAAATAAGAATATTTCATGACGTGCAGAAATTATACAGAATGTACATTTCAGTATCCATAGATGAAGTTTTATTGGAACAACACAGCCAAGCTCATGTGTTTACACGCTGTCTGTGGCTGCTTTTGTGCAATACAATGACAGAGTCAAGTAACTTGAGACACAAACTGTACATCCCACAAAGCCTAAAATATTTACTTTCTGACCTTTAGCAGAAAAAGTTGGCCAACTTTTTTCTAGAACAGCCCCAATTTCAAATGTTCTACAACACTGCTCCCAAAAATCTTCAAAAGGTTTCTGGAATTTTAATATTTCAGCTTTGTTCATTCAGCAAATATCTACTAAGCACCAGCCCTGTGCCACACACGGCACTAAATGCCCGGGACAAAAAACCAGGCTGGGGAGATGCTGCCGTTGTCCTCATGGAACTCTGGTTTGATGGAGCAGACGCCCAGTACCCAGGCGGTCTCACACGTACCCAATACCCAGGCGGTCACACGTAGCATTCGGCAGTGTACTGTGGTACACAGGGTGGTATGGGCAGCACAGAGTAGGGCCCAGTACCCAGGCGGTCTCACACGTAGCATTCGGCAGTGTACTGTGGTACACAGGGTGGTATGGGCAGCACAGAGTAGGGGCACCTTAACCACACTGAAGACGTGTCCCAGGGGCACAGAGAAGTCAGGTAAAGAGAGGAAGGCAGACAGTGGAAGGAAAAGAGAAGAGGGAGGAAAGGGGAGGTGCTGGGTACAAAGGTGGGCCCCAGGCTGAGAAAAGGACACCTTTTCTCTATGACAGGTCACGGATGTGGCTCAGCCTGGGTGGACTTCAGCAACCAGTGGTAAGTTCTGCCAGGAGCAGCAGCAGAGGCTGGGCCAGGCCACTGAAGAGTCCCAGTGGCCCTTTAAAGTACCAGCCTCCCACTGCATCGCCCAGACCTTGCACCTGGATGCAAGTCAGGCTCCTCTGGGCGCCACCCATCAGGATTCGAGTATTCAGGGTAGAGCCATTATGGTCCCCGACTTCCCGCCCTACTCCAGTGGGCTGCACAAGACCAGCACACATGAGCATTTTCCAGATTAAAACCACACAATCAGAAACCAGCGAAATGCAGTAATACGTACAACTGCTCTTCAAATTTTGTGGAGTTCTTCATAGAATATTCTAGATAAAAATCAGTCACATCCCAATTGAGGCTTTTTATGCAGCTATTTTATAATAGTGTCCACTAGAAAGAAAAGTTTCATATTTCGCATAACCGTTATTATCACCCTACACCCATGTGGGCTCCATCGAGAAGACAAAACAAAAATAAAAAAATAAGAACTCATAAATTCCAAACAGGCTGTGACTATCCACACTATTCAGCCACGTACAAAGGCAGACGCGCAGCAGGTGGGGAAACAGATAAAGCTGACACCTATTTTTTAAACAGGGAGAAAAAAAAAAAAAACCTGCAATGTGGAATAAAAGTGGAATAAAAGTCTTGCTCCACTTTTATTACTCCATGTCAGGTATCAGTGATTTTTTAAGATAAAGTTAAAACTCATCTTCAGGTCTTTGCAGAATTTATCAGATTTGGATCCTAAATGGCCAAGTGTTACCAAAATTACGAAAAAGTGAATCAAATGGTGCATGGTTTCCCTCAGAAGGTGGGAATCCACGGCAGAGCCACCACGGTGTAATGGGACACGTTCCACACAACATGAGTTACGCTCAAGGCCACTACTGAGAATCCACATTCATCACAGAAGCACATCACTCTGCCGTCAAACTTCAATAATGCCCTTTTCTCAGAAGCACAGACTTGTGACAAGGCAGGTACCCGGTGCCCGGCTCTTTTGTTTCCGTAATGAAAAAACAGATTCTATTCAGACCAAAGACAATGGACATGCCACCTATAAAATCTGAGCTTACATGCAAGGGATGCCATAGTTTAAGAGTAAATAAAACAGCTTCAAATTCAGGTATTAAGCAATTGTTGGAGAATTCAGGTCAAAGAGGTTCAAGTTGCCCCTCAGGGAATGCCTGCTGCCTCCTACAAACACTAACATCTCAAAGGGAAACTACAAATAAGCATATCATCATTTACAGTTGGACCACATTCCCACTCGCCCTGCATCTGCGTCCTCCTGCTCCCCCACATCAATTCAGAGCACCCCAAGAGCAAGGGTGTGCGTCCTCCATCTCTTGGATCCACACCCTACGCCAGCACCCCAGACAGGGAACCCTCAGCAAATGCCATGTGCAGAGCCGGGGAAGCACAGGGTCTTCACAGAGTCTGTATATTCTTAAATTGTTTCACTTTAAAGAGGCAGGAAGCAACCCTACTCCACAGGACACTGAAGAGCTCAGGCTGGTGCTGGCCAGGGGTCTCCCTTTTCCTTATCCTCTTCCAATGGCAAAGTTAAATACTTAAAGACAGACCGTACCATTTCTGCTGCTTGGCACCTACAGGAACAGCTTCACCCAACATGGCAGGTGGCCGCCATGAAACGCTACAGGTGCTGGTGTCTGCTGCACTGCAGCACGAACATTAAACATTTTTATCAGCAACATGTGTTTCCCCCAAAATTAAGTCGCCCTTTCACCTCAACACACCAGCAAAAGCTGCAGATCTCAACACCCCCACTGAATCCATCCCAACCATGGAAAGTGGACACTAGCAGGGAAGTCCTGCCTCCCCGAGGACTGCCTTCCCATCTGGGGTATGGTTTCAAGCCCCTGGGTGTTCCATGCCTCCAGCTGTCCAAAGCCAAAGTCCTCCCTGTCATCCTCCACCAGTCCAAAATGCCTGTAGACTCCCTCAACATATATCCAAGTTAACCTATGGAAATGGGACTAAAGGACAGGGTTTAATGCACTAGAGGAGAAAGGAGTTATCCATGAACTAGTGATCATACTGTACAGGGATCTCAGCATGACCTCAATTCTGGGCATCTGCAGTCAGGAAAAGCTCCGCCAAGACCAGCAGTAATTGAACCGAGCATTAGAAGGAAAGGGAGACTTAGAGATCAAGAGTTAGGATTTAATCCACCCCAAGCACCACAGCCAGTGCCCTCTGTATGCCCACATCCACCAGCGAGGTTCGTGATACTCCAGAGGACAGTCTGCCCTTTATCGACCACAAGTGCTTCCTTGTGCTCAGCTCAGTTCTGGCCCCTTGAACTTGAGCTGCTGGGCTTTGCATTTCCTCTGGTGCTACCAGACCAGGTTCCACCTGCAGGTCCAAGACAAATTTTCAGGTGCTGACTGATCAGTCATGCATCCTGGCATCTTCCAAACCTCACAGCTGCATGCTATTGAAATTCACCTCCAGAACAGCCTGGAATGGTGTTAATTTTGCTGTTCTAGAAATCTTGTCACCCTGTTGATTGCATTCAGACAACAGCAATCTCCAGGTCTCCCTGGGAGGACGGTTTTGAAGGCTCACTCCGCCATCCTGCAGTCATCAGCAGCTCTGAGGGAACTAAACATGAGACTTCACATTTAGCCTGGCAGAGCGTCCTCTGGTGTGTTTTGGCCTGTGGTCTAAGATAGATCAAGGAGTGTGAATATAGATTATAGCGTTCAGCTTTGTCTCTCCTTGACCTTCCAGAATCCACAGATCCAACAGGCAAGATCTCCAGGGTCAGTGTCTCCATCAATACCCCATGCACAGTCATCAGCCCCCCACTTTTATTCCATCTTGTTAACAAAAGACTTAATGCCTTCTTACTATCTGGCAATTCTATGTTACCTTTCTAATAACCTCTGGAAAGGGAGAGGTCTTGAGCTGGCTTGGCTAATAATAACAACAGGGACTCTGTACCAGTCACAGAATCAAGCATGTCACATTCATTCCGCACCCTCCCCCTAGCCCAGGGAGGGCAGAGACCATGTATGCCACCATCAGTTGACAGATGAAGACACATTGGTTCCTGGAGGTGACAGTGTGGCCTTACTCCAGAGCCTGAAGGCATAAATTCAGCACCGTACCACAATCCACTTCAGATTGGTCCATACAAAACACAGAAAAGTACAGCTGAAAAAATCCTGGAACGCCAACTTCCCCATTAAATGAATGAGGACCCAGGAAGCAAGAGTGACCCACCCTGCTTGGGGGCTTCTCTCTTCAACTTCTACCCATACTTCTTTAAGTCTGAGCCCATAGGAAGCTTCCAGTGAAGAGACATTTTTTTCTATCTCCCACCACCATCACCTGGAGTTACACTGCCCAGATCTTATTTCTGAGGCGCTCCGATCCTTCTTGGGTCATGGGACATTTCAGGTCTTTATGCATCAGTCAGTGCCTGCCTGTCTTTGAAACGACCTTCCCCATAAGTCCCATCGCTCCCATATCTGCTTTATTAAGATCCAAACAGCCATTCCCCTCACTGGTGCCCCCTAGCTTCTAAGAGATGTAACTATCAGCCCAGAACGTCAAGAGCTCAGCTACAGAAGGAAGCTCCTAGCAAATGTCCAGAGAGAAGAACCCACTGGTCGCTGTCCTGTGATGCCCAGACCCGCATCTGTGTTTGGGAAGCATGGTCATTCTTGAGCACGTACCTCTGGGGCATCAGTGCTGACCCAGGTCTGTAGTCTTTTGTACACTCTTCAGCCCTGGGTTAGATCTGTTTACCTTGAAATATTCATAATCAATAGCTGTTGTCAGTTGAATGGTGTCCCCAAAAAAGTTACGTTCAAGTCCTAACCCCCAGTACCCATGAAAGTGACCTTATTTGGAAAAAGTTTTTGTAGATGTAATTAAATTGAGGTTGTCCTCGATTACGGTAGTCCCTAATCCAATGACTGGGTGTCCTTTATTTGGACACAGAGAAATGAATGCCATGCAAAGAGGGAGAGAGATCAGAGTGACGCTGCCACAAGTCAAGAAATGACAAGGAGCACCGCAACCCCAGAAGCCAGGCAAGAGTCAAGGAACAGACTCTCCCTCTGAGTCCTTGTAAGAAGCTGACGCTGCCGATACCTTAATTTCTAGCTGGTCTCCCGAACTGTGAGAGAATAAGTTTCTGTTGTTTTAAGCAACCCAGCTTGTTGTGGCATTTTATGGTGCAGCCCCAGGACGCACACACAGCAGTGATCAGCTTCCACAAGCAGGCACTATCTGTGCCCTTCACACGCACTTGTCCCATCAGCTCATAGGGGCTCCCAGTTACACCGCTAGGAGAGATGGAGAAACTGAAACCAGGGACTCGCTCCCAGTGGCTGGGCTAGAGTGTGGTAAGGATGGGATGTGCACCCACATGCACCTTCCCTCATGGGCATCTTCCCCTTTTCCTTCTTCCAATCACAGTCCTGTCACCCCAGGCCCTGGTATTCCAGAGAGCCCCCTGTCTCCTATTCAAAGGCCCAGCTCCCACCGTGGACAGGCTGTGCACTGGGATGTAAGCTGGGACCCGGGACTGCCTCATCCTTCTCCTCAGTGATGCTTCCTGTGAAACACAGAGGTCCCACCCTGGACGTCAGACCTGCTGACTCCTGGAGCATCCGACACATCAGGGACTCCTACACCTCCGCAGTGACACACAGAGACCTCACTAGCCCAAGAGAACTCCTGACAGCAAAATAAAATGGCTTTCTCCGGACCCTGTCCATGACACAGGGACTCTGATGCCAGCATTTCCCACCAGCAGAGGAGATCGCCCCCAGCCATCTGACTATGAGAAGGGAGAATCAATCCCCTTCCAAATCTTCTCTCACATCCTCAGGTCAAACATCTCAGCCACTAACAAAAACCATCTCAATGTCCAAACGTCCAAGAACAGGACACACAGGTCCAAAGACTCAGCTGGAGAGAAGTTTCTCTGCCACGGCTACCGCACCTCAAGGCAGCACCAGCAGCTTTCTCTTTTCAGATTTTACATCCAAAGCTTGGCAACCCCCTACCTTGGCGTGGACTCCCGCACACCAGGCAAGTGACCCCGGGTCAGGGCCTGCCCCTGCATGGCCTTCAACTGTGAGATCAGAATCTGCAGTCTCCTGGAAAGTGCGGGAGGAGCTCTGCGTACCCCCTTCAAGGAGGCAGTGGAGCAAGTCCCGCTGAGGCACTCCTGCTTCCTCCACAGAGGGTATCAGGGAAGACTGGGTGAGGGCAGGGTGAAGCCCTCAGTGTGGGGACTGGCCCACAGGAAGCTCAAGAATCATGCAACTAAGTGAAACACACCAGTGCCATATGACCCTGCAATCCCACTCCTGGCTCTATACACACCAGAACTGAAAACGTGTTCAAATGCTAGTGCATGAATGTGCACAGCAGCATAAGTCACAATAGCCAACAGGTGGAACAACCCAAATGTCCATCACCTGATAAATGGACAAGTTGTGGCATATCCACACAACCGATATTACTCAGCCACAAAAAGCAATGAAGTACTGACACACACTGCAGTAGGGACGGACCTCGAAAACGTGCTAAAAGAAAGAAGCCAGACCACAGAGACCACATATGGCATGATTCACATTTACATGAAATGTCCACAAGAGATAAATTGATAGAGACAGAACAAAGTCTGGTGGTTGTCAGGAGCTGGGGAAGAAGGAAATAGGGAAAACTGCTTAATGGGTATGGGTTTTACTCTGGAGTGATAGAAATGTTTTGAAACTAGATACAAGTGATAGTCGCATAACATCGTGAATGTACTAAATACCACTGAACTGTTCACTTTATAATGGTTACTCGTACGTTATGTGAATCCCAACTCAATAATTTTTTTTAAATCATGCAACTGATTTAGAAACTTACAACTGTGCCATAAAGTGCCCTCCTGGCTGCCTCCCCACCCTACCTGCAATGGTTCATTCCTCCTGCAGCTTTCAGGACAAAGGTCCCACCCCTAACCTGGCCTGGGAGCTCTCTCCCACGCACTGCCACACATTGGACACTGGAGCCAGGCAGCACCTCCAGTGGACTGTTCACCACCTGATCCTCCCTCTCTGCTTCCCTTCACATCCTCATTCTCCTCCAAGGTTCACCCTCGGTGCAGCCTTCCCAGACAGCCCAGCTCACAGATCCCTGGACTCCTTCTCAGGCCAAGAACAAATACCTTGCATTCCCACCCTTGCAAGTGTCACCCTGCATGGTCCATTTCCCTACTAGACTTTACTAGAGCACGTCCCATAAATCATAACACCCCCTGCATGTCAACAATTAATCTTCATGATAGCACTAAGGGATAGCAATTACTATCATCCCCAGTTTACAGATGAGTAAACCAAAGTGTAGAGGGTGAAGTAAATTCCAAAAATTACACAACTAACAAGAGGTATAGTCAGAATTCATCCCCAGGTAAGTCCAACTGCAGTCTCTTAGTCCTCTGGGGTTCCAGGCCAGTGACTATCCAGCCCATAATAGGACCTGACAGCAGGGTGCAGAATCAATTCCAATGCAAATAAACTTCCACGGCTATTCATCTGTACCTGATAGATCTGTACACGGCTGGAAACTGGCTCCTTCTCCCAGACAATATTGGTTTTCATGTTTAGTACGTTTTCTTCCCTGAAGTCCTTCTGGACAGAGAAGCCCTCCTCAAACAAGACATATGAAAGTGCCTCAAGAGATTAAAACACCACGGCCAAGCCTCTGAAAGTGACCTGATTAAATACTTGACCGTAATACCAGTCTAGACTTAATAGATCAACCTCCTGGCTCAGGGCGACACAGGCCGTACAGCAATTGTGCAAAATAATGTTTATAAATGGAAGGAAGGAAACCCGTTTCTCCTTGCTTTCTGGTAAATTGGGAGATGGAGACTTCATAATGCTGGGCAAGTGTACAAGTCAGACTGCGGGCTCCACTGAGGCCCTGGGGGCAGAGCCCACCACAGCCCAGGACACAGCTCTCCACAGTTAATCGCACTGAAGCCCCAGCAAAACCTGGCACATGGCAATACTGCCAGCAAAGGGGTCTGATCCACCCCCCTCCAGGACCTTCCTTTCACCTGGGAGGCTTAGAGTCCTTCCTCTCACTCAGGTTTCACTCTGAATTAGGAATGTCTTCACTCTGTCCAACAAGACAGCTTCTTATTTTTTCAGCTTCTCCAACAAGCTACTCGGTGTCATCTCTAAACTAGTTCTGTCCACTGAGAACACCTTCCCCTTCCCCCTGGGTATCTTGTGCATGTCCTCAGGCAGCCTTCCCAGACCATCCAGCCCCTGGGCAGTTGCCCCTCATCGGTGCAGCGGGTGTCTTTCCTAAGACAGCATGGTGATTGCCTAGTCCCAAGTCTACCTTTCTCACCACTGTCCTGAGGGCAGACACTAAGTCTGCCTCATTCTTCACTGAGTCCCTAACACAAGGAAGCATGTCACCAAGCAGGTTGCTCTCTCAACCAATGTCTGCTGAATGAATGCAGGAAGGAATGAAGAAGTAACTCACAGATGCTCTGTTTGGAGGGAAAGGAAGAAATCATCCACTCATACACCAACTGAAAAGTGAACTGTGCCAGAAGAATCTCAAATGGTACATGTCAATGTCTGACCCCTCTGGAGGGATGGCGGTTACTTAAGCATTTCATATTCATCTCAAGCTCTGGTCAACAAATCTCACTTCAAATCCAAACTGAAAGAAAAAAGTAGATCAGAGAATGAAATCTGTTCACACAATCACGTACATGGCACATTAATTACCTCCTTACTCTCTAGATCATCTTCTTCTAAAAAGTCCATGCAAAACAGTCGGGAGCACAGCCTCTCTGAGCCTCAGCTTCTCATCGATGGCAGGCAGAGGGTCTAGAGTGAGCCCGCTCCTTCCAAGAGTACCTGTTTACCGCTTTCTCAACTGCATTTCTACCCTAATCCTCCGTATCAGTTTCTTGTGGCTACCATAACAAAGTGCCACAATCTTGGTGGCTTATAACAACAGAAATTTATTCTCTCAGTTTCAGAGGCCAGAAGTCTGAAATCAAGGGGTCAGCAGAGCCATGCTCCCTCTGGTCTCCAGGGGGGAGGATCCTTCCTGGCCTCTTCCAGCTCCTGGCAGCCTTAGGCATTCCTTGGCATTGCCTGGAGTTCCTTGGCTTGTGACAGTGCAACACCAATTTCTACCTTTGCCCTCATGTGCCATCTCCTCTTTTAACAAGGACACTGGTCATACTGTATTAAAGGCCCACCCTAATCCAGTATGACCTCATCTTTACTAATTACATCTGCAACAACCCTATTTCCAGATAAGGTCACATTCTCAGGCACTGGGCATTGGGATGTGAATCTATTGGGGGAGGAACATAGCTCAACTCATAAATCCTCTGTCTTCCACCCCAGAGTGTTTATTAAATGATACACGCATGAAACTGCAAGCATGAGTAGTTGTGTTTTCCCTTAAGTTGGTAAGTAAATATATGCAAATACTTATGGGAAAAGGGTTTTCAAAGTTTAATTTTTTTTCTTTTGTCTGCTTTTCCCAGAAATCTCAATTCAGACTGAAGTTTGTCAGTAGTTTTGAGCTGAGAACAAACATTAATTTAGGTGGAAATCTGATGATTCTACTTAACAACTCTGGTATTTTTTCTTTTTAACAGAAGACAAAACAATTGGATGGCTCCGGCACCCAGGATCAATTTTCAGGCTTATACTGTGCTGATGGCAGCGTTCCCCTGTACCACCTGGGTTGCCAGGTAGCAAGCACGAAGCTAAACCTTCTATGAGTAGCGCGTCCCTCCTCTCCCAAACACAGGAAGTAGGTAATGTTTATTCCACTTCACAGATGTGCAAACTGAAGCTCAGAGGGATTAACTAACCAGCCTACAGTGAAAAAGGAATTATGGGGTCTGCACCCAGCCAAGTCCCTCCCCCATGGACTCTGCTGATGGATCTCAGGGCTGGAAGAAGCTCACTGCTGCCAGTTCAACCCACCCCCAGCCCACCCCGCCCACCACACACAGCAGGCACACCCCACATCATGTCCTGCTGTGAGATGAGCCCATCTCAGAGATGTCCCCTTTTCCCACTGTCATCAACTACAGACTCCCAGCCCCCTGACCTCTCCCTGAGACACTGTAAGCCCTGGCTCACTCAGCTACATGCCACTGGTCACCAATGACTCTGTAACCTTGATTTAAAACCAACACAGTATTTTATTCCAAGTTACAGGGCTCTCCGCTGATGTCCTCGATAGTCTCCCTATGACAGTGTCACCCACTAGAGCAAAGTTAGCCATTTTTCCCATAATCAGCCCAACATCCAGCAGGTTCTCATTCACTTTCTTCGATGAGATGAGCCTCCTGTTACTCACCACAAGTAGTACTTAAGAAAATCTTATTTCAAAAAAAAAAAAACTATTTCATAATTAAGAATCATCCCTACGTCACATTCCAGGTCCTCCTTCCACCTCCTGCCCTCTCAAAAAAAAAAGAAATGAGAAGCTCCCAAGCTTCAGAAGCGTTGCAAAAAGGTACCACTGTGACTGCATTTGGATCCCAACTGTACCCTGAGGTTTCAGATTCATTCGCACAAAGGCACCTATGCACACCCTCACGCTGCAGGGGGTGGGGTGTGTGTGTGTGTGTGTGTGTGAGAGAGAGAGAGAGAGAGAGAGAGTGTGTGTGTGTGTGAGAGAGAGAGTGTGTATGTGTGTGTATACGTGAGTGTGTGCACGTGCATGCATGCACATAAATAAAATTACCTTATTTTAGAACATAAGCCTGTGGTAAATGAGACCTACTGCCCAGAAAAGCAGGCTGTATGAAACAAGAAACGTTATTAAAAATTGAAAACAAGACTCAACATCACTGTTCTATTTCTTCAGGCTAGTGACACATTCCCAACTACAATGTGCATCCTTATGAGGGTCAGTGATAAAGACAGCAACCTGGGTGAGGATGTTACGGCCTCATGAACAAAACACAGGCTGACACATTGAAAGAGAACCTACCCAGCCGCTGCATGTACCTGCGGCCAGGCAGCAGACTTTGGCAGGTAAACAAAGTACCGATCTTTAGAAATGGAAGTACTAATACTATACTATGTATGCCACGATTATTAAAACTTTGTCCCTAAGAAACACTTTCATCCAATCTTTCATTTCCAGGGACTTAGATTCTTCACTCTGAAGGCTCATTCCACCTTAATCCCACCTTAAGTGCTTGCCTATAAATCACAGAGATCAAAGGGGGAAATCATGCAGACAAATGTTTTAGAGCCCTTGACCACATCTGGTCCCCACTGGCAACTGCCGGTCACATGAAAACTGCGAAATGAAGATTTTATTTTCTGTTCATCTGGAGTCAACATGGTTGAAGAGGCAGGAATCCTAAAGAATTTGATTTCTGTTAAATCGCCTTTTTTTTATCCTTTCACTCAAATTTCACTACCCCACTTCCACCCCCAGCATTTCAAGGGCCTCTTTCCCTCTTTAAGGCTCTGGACAAGGGCTTTTCCTTCTAGTCTCCCCCTACCTAATCCAGTCACTGCAGTTGGACTAAGAAAGTGTTTTATCGGAACATTATATTAAAAAGGGACTCTAAAAGTGGCCTTTTACCAATATCAAGAAGGGGGAAAACCTAAGAAGGAAATTCTAGAATCTGCAAAGTCACAAAAATGTTAGTGAGGTCCCCAATTATCTCAAGAACACGTGAACAAAGCTGAACTGACCTACCCACCTATATCCATATATTCATCCAGCAAGGACGAGGCATCCATCCTAATTCAAGAAGCCAATCTGGAAAGAGACTCTTTTAAGGGAGCTCTCCACAGTTGGGGGTGGAGGAAGCTTTAAGGACATGAACCCAATCACCCACTGGATTCCTGAGCTGACTCTGCTACAGTCCTGGAAGCAGTGACCCATCCGGAGATGTAACTCCCCACCAGCAGGAAATCTGCAGCAATCAAGGCAGCTCGTGACATTTTGCTGAGATGACATCTGTCCCTTCACCTTTATTCAACAAGGTGTGCAGGGGACCACACCAGGTGCTGGCAATAGAGAAAGGAACACAGCTCAGCCCTTGCCATTAAGAACCCTCTGTCTAGCAGGGGACACGGGCGTGGAGCCACCAACTGCTCCCAGGAAACTAGAGTAGAAGCATGTCGTGGAACTGCAGAGGGCAACATGGGGGAGGGCCCTCATTCTGCATGTGTGGGTCAAGAAAGGTTTACAAAGTAGAGCCGAGGCTGGAAAAGGTAGACGTGTAGAAGGTAGACAAAGGGCATTTCCAGGCAGACAGAGGAGATGAAAAGTCACCGAGCCCCGCCAGGATGCTAAACCCCGCAGAGCGACATGGGCTGGTGGCTGCAGAGCCTGGTGTGGAAATAGCACAGGACATTGTCAGTGTCACCTGACTAAGTCTCATCCCTCCTATATGTAGGAGTCCCCACCATGGTTCCCACTCCCACTTCTCACTCCCCCTGGCCTCACCAGGCTGATCCTCAAAGCCACACACCCCCAAGAACAATCTGAACGAAACCTGGCAGCCTGGCTGTGGTGCCTGGAGGACCAAGACGCATTCCTGCCTTTGAAAAATGGGCAGCAGAACACCCATGACGTGAGAAGGACTTGAAAATCAATCTCCTGAAGTTAATGGAAACACAGCAATTTGGAAGAAAAATAATCACATTTCCCTCCTGCTAAATTATTATTTGCCCCTGGTAGAGTCAATGACGTTAAAGAAAATAAGTTATTGTTTTAGAAAAAGAAAAAGAGTAAACTTCAAAAGTGCCTTTATTCCAACAAATAAAACTCCAGGAGGGAATGCTTGAGTTCCTGTATTTATGGAGGCCTCGGGCAGCCTGAATGGTATTTCTTAAAGGAAATGTTGGAGATGGTCCACGATTTCCTGGTAATCTGCACATCATTCCAAGGACCTCACCTTAAGCAAACTCATGTTTGTCTCTCAGAAAGGGAAAGACACAGAGCCCACTCCCAACAATCTTGAGACAGCTAAGAAGCTTGGCAGAAGGGCCCCAAACTCCCCCATGGCTTCCTCTTCTCTTCCAAGTCCTCTCTGCCCACCTGCCTGCCTTTCTAGGACCAAGTCATTCAGGTTTCTAACTTCTCTTTCCAAATATACAGAAAAGACTTTACTGCTAATAACACAGTAACAATAATAATAGCAAACAATTATTGGGTGTTTACTATGAGTTAGACCACCCTACCCCCCAGGGGACATTTGGCAATGTCTGAGACACTTTGGGTTGTCACAACTGGAGGGGACTGCTACTGGGATCTACTGGGTAGACGCCACCGAGCACCCTGCAAGGCAAAGGACAGCTCCCCGTGACAAAACATTATTGGTCAGAATGTCAACAGGGCGGAGGTTGAGAAATCATGCTTGACCTGAATCCGCTCATTTGACCCTCCTACAACTCTGTGAGGTAGAAAGTACTCTTATCCACATGTGACAAGAGAGTGATCTGGAACACAGGAGTTCCAGTCGTAAGCAGGATGGCAGAGAGGGTAGGATGTGAGCCCAGGCCATCAGATCTGGCAGCAGAGCCCCCACAGCACCCTGGCTATCATGGGGCAGCCTCAACCCAAAGTCCCTTTTTTTGCATTGATGTCACTTAATATTCAAAGGAACGAGGCACTGAGCCTCAGGCAGGTTACTTTGCTGGCAGCACGAGCAACCTGGGCAGAGCTGGGCCACCTGCTCCAAGCCCTGAGCTCCTAGAACTTATCCCCCTGGCCAAAGTTTCCATCACCCCAGAATCAATCTACTTTAGGGGACTCTGGTTAAGGAAATTAAGATGGGAAAAACCACGGCTCAGAGGGAGGCAAGCCTCTTGCCTCTTCAATCCTGGCTTCCTAAACATGACCCTGGGCATGCTTGGTCCTCCCCTCCTCTCCCCGTTCCCCTCCCTCCTCCTACCTTGGGACTTCCAGGCCCTGGGGACTCAGGACCATTCCCACTGGGCCTTCAGGCCTCACACATGCCTGTCCCCACAGCCCGGGGTGGGAACAAAGGGAAAAGTCTCTTCTGGAAGGCATCAGGAGGCAGATGTGATGAGGCCAGTAAGGCCGGGGAAATGGGCTGCACAGGCACAGACCTATCAAGCTGAAGTCAGAGAGCAGCAGGAAGCTGTAGACTGCGACCTAGGACATGCCAGCACCCAGCTGGACAAGAGTGTACCAGGAGATGAGGCCAAGAAGGCCGGGAAGGGCATTTTAAAGGGTTTCCAGGCTGGCAGAAGCCCCCTGAGCCCGAGACCATCTGATCAGAGAACCCAAGAGCCCGGAATGGATGTTAGACTCTGAGCAAAGACCAATACTGAACATGCCGGTTTAGCCATGAAAAAGTAAAAACAGATCCACAATTCATTATCCACAACCCTGAAATCCCCCAGAACCCCCAAATCCCAAGAGTTTTTTGTAGTTCATTTAACGGCAAGAATCTAGCCCAAACAGAGAGGTGGTTAACTGCGGACCATTTCCTTCACATTGCGAGTATGCACCCGGGGCAACAGCGTCCAGCGTTGCCTGGTCCTGCTAGGGGTGTCTGGCCCATGAGCCGTATGCACGGCTATCATCTGTCTCTCCACACTGCAACAAACTGGGATTCTGAAACAGTACTCACCTCAAGAGCTTAAGGTAAAAGACCATTGGCTGTCCCAGAATACAAGCCCCGTGAAGGCAGCTCTGGATCACCAGTGTCTAAGAACACAGCTGGCACGGGAAGGAAGGACTTAGGGAGGGAGGAAGGAGAGAATGAGCTATCTGAAGGCACAGTTTTCTCTAATTTCTCTCTGGCTTAGGACAGACACTATCATAACTGAGACTGGGACATACCACGTTCATCTCCATTCATTTCTACACGCAAGTTTAACGACCCAGGTCAGCTGCTTCTGCAGGATGCTCCTCTGCTCACATGAGCCAACTACTAGACAACTTGCCTAGTAATAAATAAGATAAAAGTTATTTTAAAACCTTAGGGAAAGTAAAGTTCACAATACTGTACAGACCTTTTCCAATTTAAAACAGTCACCAGAAATCTATTTTCTCTATAATAAGCTAATACTGATAATATAATAATTTAATACAAATAACTCAACATTGAATAGAACTTTCTCCTCTCAAAGTACTTCTACATACATTATCTTGTGAGCTTCTCTGGGCACAGCTGAGAGGCACATAGAAGCGCAGTTATTTAATATTACTTGCCCAATCTCCAGGTGAAGAGACTGAGGCTAAGAGAGGGTCAATCAGGAAGCAGACAGGGATGCTCCCAAGCCTGGATTCCAAGTATTCACACTCTAATCCAGTGCTTCTTACTCCAAACCATAACATCCCCCCAGACCCCTGCCTAACTAACCCTAAGTCACTGTAATTCTCACTGATTTAACTTTATAGCCTTTTTCGGTGCATGCTTAGTCATAAAGACAAGTGTTATTTGAGAATATAAAGATTCCATTCTATGAAGAAACAAAAAACCAACACAAACAAAGACACAGTTCTCATTAGCAGGCTTTAGGAAGCCGCCTTCTGAGGCCAAAAGAATTCAACAGACACAGGAATGGGGTCTGGGGGTGTGTGTATGTTTTCAGATGGTGACAACAGGAACTGCCAGAGAAATATGAAAAAGACTCATTCAGACAGTAGCTTTCCTCCTGGGTTCAGTACACCCTGAAGAACATCTTGAAATCTACAGGACATAAGTAACAAAATATACACCAAGGAAAAGGCAGCATCTGTGCTCATTGGCATCTCTTCCTGTCTTTGTAGGGACATGAACATCGGTTTGCCAAGTGACTTTCAGGCACGAAAAGGCATGAGGATGTCCAGTCTCTGTGCTCAATGCCAAGAATGCTGAAAGGTCCATCCTAGCACTCTTCCTGAGTGATGGAAACTAAGACTCAACAGGAACGAGCAGAAACCCCCGATGTTCACATACTCTTCCTTCAGGGCACACAACTAAACTACTTTTCTGAGCCCTGCTTGCTGAAGGTCTGGCCAAGGACTGAGGTCAGGGCAAAGGAATGTGAGCAGAAGGAACGGGCACCACCTCCAGCCCCAGCCAGGAAGATCTCCTGAGAGCTGTCCTTCATCTCTCTTTCCCCATCCAAGTTGAACGGCAAGAAGCCCAAGCACCCCCAGGAAGGCAGAGCAGCTGGACCGAAGGAGGTGGGGTCCTGGAACAGCTGGGCAGGGCAGAGCCTCCTGTATCCCCTCCCTACCACCCACCTGGACTGTGACATGAGTGAAAAACAAACTTTTACTGTGCAAAACCAGCAAAATATTGGGGCTGTTTGTTACAGCAGCTGGCCGACCCTAATTCAGAAAATCACAATTGTTACATTTATATACGTATCAGATTAAGTTGAACAAATCAGTCTAGTTGGGATACATTTTGTATCACACTCCTGCACTTGCAGCAGCAAGTCACAGCTCTAAACCACTCTAAGGAGCAGTTGTACCAGGATAGACTCAGAGTAACCTTTTTGATGAGAGATTTATCCAGAGAGGCTTTAGAGCTCTGCCTTCCTCTTGTCCCTTCAAGACCCCTGTAAGTCACTTTAGAACTACAGCCCTGTAAGTCACTTTAGAACTACAGCCCTGTAAGTCACTTTAGTACTACTTCCCCTTCGAGGGAAGCAATCAATACCCCTCCCCTTCTTCGGACCCTCACCTTGCAACAGGCAAGGGGGCCCACACTGGGGGGCTGGGAAAAGCCTGAATTAAACGAGAGATTCTGTCTCAGGCAACACAAGGCTTCAACTTACAAAACAATCAATAAACAATGAAAGATAGTAACATTTATCAAGCACAGACCAGCCGCCAGGTTTGTGCTAGGTTCTCTCTCTTCATCCTCCAAACTGCCTAACCAATTGGTGCTATCACCAATTTTTTAAAAAGGAAAAACTCAACCTTTGTAAATAACTTACTCAAAGTCACTCAGCTAATAAGAAGTGAAGCACAAACGCAAAGAATGGTTCTATGACACCAAACCTGAGAGATCTCCACACACCATATGCGAAGAGAAAGCACTTTTTTCATCCCAAGG
>NW_007731491.1:0-21496 GCF_000696425.1 Galeopterus variegatus
TCCGACGGGGCTTGGGGGCAGGGGGACAGCTCTGCCTCCCAAGCCAAGGAAGCCGGGTCCAAGCCCCGCCTCTACCACATTTTTGCGTCACGACCTTAGGCGACTCTGTAGCTTCTCAGAGCCTCAGCTGACTGAGGGTCAGACCAGAACACCCCCACCTCCTCCTCTCCAGGCTAAAAGGGACACAGTTCAATCAGGACAATGGAGATCACAGCCTGGGACCCCGCCAGACCCCATTCAAGGCTGGGCCCATGAGCTCCTGCTGGGTGCACAGCTGACCTGACCTCCCTGAGTCTTAACTTGCTCGTCTGTAAAATGCAGCAGAAGTGGAATCTGCTAGGACTGTGCAAAGACCCCGTGGAGTGATCCACACGCAACACACGCAGTGCCTGGAACACACTAAGCCTCAGCAGAGGGGACGCCCGGCACTGAGAAGGCACAGGCCTCTGTGCAAATTTGACCAAGCCGCTCATGCTGCGGCCTTGGGGCTGTCACATTCCCAGATTCGAGGTGCGTGAAATGCGGCCAGCACTTGTCTGGGGGGCGACTCCCCACGCTGAGATGTTTCCGTTCTCCCAGAGCTCACGTAGGGAAGCTGCCCACCCGCTAACTCTGCTGCAGAGTGCAGGGGCCAGGCTCGCTAGAATCCGTTTCCTAGGTATGGAAGGTGCAGGTTTAAACACAGAGCCCACGTGTAGGGAGAGGGGAAGATGGGTGTCTTCTCAAAATGAAAGTGAGGACATTTGCAGTTAAACTGTGACCGCCCCAAAAAAGATACGCAGGAGCGTTCCCCGCAGGACCTCAGAATGGGACCTTATTTGGAGACAGGGACTTCACAGAGGTCACCAAGTTAAAATGAGGTCACAGGGATGGGCAGTATGACTAGTGTCCTTATAAAAAGGGGAAGTCTGGACACAGACACAGACACACAGAGGGAAGACCATGTGAAGACACAGGGAGAAGATACCATCGCCTTAGGGCTCTCAGAAGGGACCAGCGCTGCAGCCACCTTGGTCCTGGACTTCTGGCCTCCAGGAATGTGAGGGAATCAATTTCAGTTGTTCAGGCCCCCAGTTTGGGAGCCCTTGTTCCAACAGCCAAGCAAACCCACATGAGGACATCCTGTACCCAGGTGGGAGAGCTGGAAAGGCAAGTCTACTGGCAGGACAGGTGGTCTGAACCTCTGTTTTAAAAATACCAACTTACCGTGCATGACCAGGCACTGAATCAGCACAGAGCCCCACACAAAGGGGCGCCTGGCCCTGGGATCAGCACCCTGCAGCGGTCCCTCCCTCCCCCTCTGCTGTCCATCAGGCCCCCTCCTCTACCCCAGACTGGATGGGGCTCCCCAGCTCCAGGGCCCCTGTGCCCACCCTGTGTTGGGATTTGCTCCACTCCACATCAGCTCGTGAGGACACAGCCAGATCTCCCTTGTGCCACAGAACTCATGTCGTGCCCAAGGCTGGACACCCAGCCAGCCCTCAAAAAATAGGTGTTGAATGACAATCCCATGAGATACAACTGCTACACACACCTGCGTATCAGGAAAGGCTTTGTTCCTCCAAAGCATGGCTTAGAAAAGCTGGGGCCTTACGTACAAGTGCTATCCAGGATCCTCATGACACAACGTGTACCACGGCCTCAGCCGGTGCTGGGTGACAGCTCATGGAGGTCTCTCGATGGATTTAGTTTTGAAAAGAAACGAAAAGAAATTTAGCACATTCCTAGGGGTCTGACCTCACAGTGTGGACGTCACCGAAAAACAGCCTTTGTAAAGCTCTCTCGATGGTGGCACCTGACAAAGAAGAGAAAGACGCTCGAAGGGCACCCACAGATCCAGCACATAGCCTCACACCTTCCAGACCTGGGCAAGGGCTGAGCCCCAGAGGGACTTGGGGGAGAGGCAAAATCCCCAAGCTTAAAGGCAACAGGAAGTATTTAAAGAAATGCATCTCATAAATTGTGAATGGAAAAGAATGATTTTTACAGAAATGTGTTATTTTTATAATGAGTTTTTAAATATGTAAATAAATTAACTATTAAATATTTAAGTTAATATTTCAGGTGACTATTTCATCTCTATCGCTAAAAGGATAGAGATGAAATCCAAGGAACTTAAAATCCTCTTATTGGGAAAAGGGTGGAATCGGCTTGTATTTGACACTTCCTGCTATCAGGCATATTCTGTACCCCAAATGCCAAATGAGCAGGTGGGGGCTCCAGCCCGGCGTGGGCACCCAGCCCCGGTGATGGCCCCCAGGCTCGGTGCTGGCCGGGACGTCCTCTGTTACACACAGCTAGGTTCTTCCCAAGCGACACTCTAGAGACTGAAGAGCATTTTCTAGACACTCCAACAGCTTAAAAAGGCAGAGAACAATCCCAAGTCTTCCCTTTCAAAACCTCAACGCATCTAATACACTAATAAAAGCAATGATCAATGCCTCATTTTCTGAATTCACATCCGCGGGGGTCCTGTGAAATCCAAACCAGGAAGCACCTGGACTCACCCCCCGACAGGGCGGGATTCGATTAGTGTCCATGCCGAGAGCAGCAGGCACGCTTGCAGAAAACCAGCCCCGGTGACGAGCACATGCAGAACCTGTCCCCACCCGCCTGCCCGCCCGCGGCGAGCAGGGCGACACACCCACTGCTCCTGGGTCACAGCAGCCGGCGCCCAGCTCCACAGGATGGGTCCGAATTCCTCCACCACTCGCCTATCCTGCCCTTCACCACAAACCACCCCCAAGGTCTGACAGTGGCTGTGGCATCTCCAGGCACAGAGACTAAGGGCCAGGCATCGGTTCAAATAAACTCCGTCCCTGCTCCCCTGCTCCCCTGCACCAAACTGCCACCACACCCCATGGAGGGGGAGACACCGTCATCACCATTTCCAGGCGAGGACACTCACCTCCCACACAGGCCAGCAGTTGCCAAGTCTGTGGCCAGAGTCTCCCATCCTCCCCCTCAGGTCTTCTCAGTGTCCCCCTTACTATCCAAGCTGCTGAGTCAGCCACTGAGAAGGACCCTATGAAGCCCACCTCCCTGAGAAGACCCCAAAGCACTGAGGTGTGAAGACAGCCCCTGCCTGGACCTCAAGTTCTAAATATCTATAAGTTGAGGAACCAAAAAATACTATGCGAAATGCTGTTTCCACCAGCAGAAATGACGGTGCTCCCAGCCCGCGGGTGACGTCCAGGGCACCGCTGTACTGAACAGCCAGATGAGGGGCCTCACAGGGTGAGAGACACAGCAGGTATGGGGAGAGGAGGTGATACATGGCAAGGGCACACACGGAGCACCACAGACGGGAAGCCGCTGCTAGCGGCAGGCTCTGAGCCAGCTGCCATGTGCAGAGTCACCCGCCAAGCCCTGGCCCATGCTCTGCAGCACAAGGACAGTGGGTCTAGGTGGGGGGGAGGCCCCCTGAAGACTGATGCCCTCCTGAGCCCAACAAGCCCATCCCCCCTGCCCAGGTAGGGCCTGGCCACCAGCTGTCGCTCTTCCCATCAGCCCCACGGAGGCTGAAGCAGTGACAGAGGTGACCGGGCAGATCCTCTGGGCCCCGCACTGCCCTGTGGGACTGGTGGGCAATGGGGCCTGAAGATAGCCCTGGGGGACAGCCTGGGACCACCGACCACCTCTGCATGGGCCAGTGGGGCTGCTACACAAATAAGGTTCATGCAAGCAAACTACCTGCTGCCCGCAGGAGACTCCAGAACTTCCAGAAGGATGAGTCCAGAGGCTCCAGCCTCCTCCACGTGTGTTCCCAAGAGCCGCAGGTGCCGGCCCTCTGCGGCCAAGGGCTCTGGGGGACGTTCAGATGTTCCACGGACTGTCTCGCACTATCCCGTGCTGATCACAGTATCTGCCGGTGGACAAACACCCACGACAGGGTGATGGGAACACATCCATGCCTTGGAAAACAGCCCTTGCCGTGTGTTGTGAGACATTTTCATTTTGCCCAGAGTGCTCAGGATGCAGATTCAAGGACCATCCTAGTCCTCCAGGGAGCTTGGCGTCCAGGACCGCAGCTCAAGCTGCACCATGCAGGGAAATGTGCCCCAAACAAGCCTCTGACCCTGGCAATGACACGGCAGCCACTGGGCCTGTCCATGAAACCAGGTCCATGAAAAGACTGGAGGCCCCAGCTGGGGGCTGCTAGGAGCCTGCCAAGGCCAAGAGACTGACCCCACACCCTGGGCCTTCTGCACTGAGGCTTTGAACCCATGTCTCCCCAGGTCACCCACAATCTTATGTTGCAGAATCCAGCTCAGTTCACAGGTCTAAGCACAGACTTAAAACCCACCAGTGCCCGGAGAGCTGAGGCAGCAGGTCCCACAAGAGCCCATGTACTGGGTCCCCAGCTTCCTCCTGCCACATGTGAAGCTCCAGATGCCCTGGCAGCACATCTGGACCCCCACCTAGGTCACTGGACACTTCACAGACCTCCCCCACCCAATCCCATCTCTTCACAACAGATACAGAGATTTGCAGGAGCAGGGACCCTGGGCCTGCCCACGGGGCCCAGCAAGCCTCTGTGAGCAAAGACAGAGGCCCAGCAAGCCTCTGTGAGCAAAGACAGAGCCGTGCTCTGCCCCACCCTCCTCGGGCCTGTCTTGGGCTGGCCAGTGTCTGGAGAGGGCCTGGCATGGCTCTGGGCATCCATGCTCTCTCTCACACACACCGCCTCCAACCGAGGCCCGAAACACAGTCCCAAGAGCAATGGAGAAAGAGACATCGCTGGCCCAGTGCCCAACCACCTCTGGGCGCACGGGGGCCCAGGCTCTTCACCAACTTCAGAGTCCACACACGCCAGTGCCATTCCTCCCCCGGTGCCACCGAAAGCCTCTGTGTGCGGGCCTCACCCCGGACACTCATCCCCCACCCTGGACGCCGTCCCCCACCCCGGACACTCGTCCCCCACCCTGGACGCCGTCCCCCACCACCACTGCTCCAAATGCAGGTTGAATCTGGCCATTCCCTTGTCCCCCACAAGCATGACCAAAGGTACCCCCAGCCTCGCCCCAGCTGACGCCGGTGCCTGGAGGCAGAGTGGGGAGAAGGCTCGTTAACCCAGCTGGTGCACCAATGCCAGGAGACGAATTCCCTAAATGACTACGTCCACGCTCGCCAAAGTCGGGGAGGAGGCTCCAAGCTGATTTAGGGCACGGGAAAAGTCCTCACGGGGATGAAACTGATTTATAGACTCTGGAGGGGACGCTGACTTCTCCTAGTCCGCACTATCATCCTCATAAATCAATTCCCATTCTCTGCTAGACTCGGGCCGCGCCAGTCTTTGTAAATAAATGCCAAGCCTAATGAGTCTCGAAACCGCCAGGCTGAAAGTAACAAAGAGAATGACAGTCACTGGGTAATCGCAACTGCAGAAGCACAGACTGCGCCGGGGAGGCCGGGGGGGGGCGCACCTCCCACCCCGCCCTTCCCCCACAGCCCCCCAGGAGTAGAGGGGCAGGAGTGAAAGCCAGGGGCAACCCTCCCCTTCTCACCAGCACCAGCACCACTGTCCTAGTGCTACTAAAGTGCTCCTAAGGACAAGAGGCTCCACCCTCAGCTGCCCGGCAGGGCCAGTGGGCACCGCATTCTTCCCTGCCAGGCCTCTCGTGCACAGCCCCCGCCTGTCAGGGCTCTGCTGGCCTGGGCACGAACCTCACACCCCTTTACTGGAACTCTCCCCTCACTTCTCAGACCCTTCCCCTCCCTGATGCTCCAGACCAGATGAGGACCACCCCCACCTGGGCATCCACCCCCAGCTTGGGATAGGAGGGAGGACATGCTGCTCTGTATGGTCCCCGAGTATGCTCCTGTGAGCTCCCCAAGGTGGAAAGCAGTGTCCGCTCTGGACACCCGCAGCACCCTGGCCGGCCTCACAGCACGCGTGTGACAAATCTGTGGATGAGCCACACGCTGTGGGTCTGAAGCCAAGGCCCAGAGAGGGGAACCGAATGGAGGGCTTATCCCTTTTCCCTCCCCCTGGTGGCTGTGGCAGCCTCTGAAACCCGGCTGTCATCAGAGGGCAAAGCTTCCTGAAATGGTTTCCAGGGTGCAGCAGGGATGGCGGGAAGCACAGGAGGCCAGGGCAGCTCCAGGCATTCCACTCACAGAGAGCACTGGCAGACCCTCATGGAACGGCGCCCCCCAGACTTGTGCACCGAGGCGCCCCTATGATGTGAGAGAAGGTGCCAGGAGCAGCCTGAGGGGACCCCAGCGCACGGAAGTGGCACACAGGGACGAGGCACCTCGGAAGGAGCAAGGTCAGGAACACCATCTTTCCCTTTTCACACCAGCCGCCCGGAAGCGCAGGACCACGCACAGTTGGTGGCAGCACCAGGAAGGGCCTCTGCACCCCATTCTAAGGTTATTTTCTCTCCATCCTTCACTGCCCTTGCTAGTCTGTCATCTTCATGGTCAGTCTTTTTCACCTAAAACGTCACCACTATGTAACGTATTTTTCTGGACAGCCCCTCAAATCCTCTGTGCAGTGAGGGGGCACTAATAAGTGAATTAAAGGACGGGTCCCACCTTCTCCCACATGCCACATCAGGCCTGGTATGTGGCCTCATCTACTTGGCATCACAAAGGAGCATTCCCCAGCACTTCCCAAGGACAAAAGTCCCGGGTGGCAGGAAGCAAGTGGGGATTAGTCCATCAGTCCAGGCGTTGAGCTCCCATCTTCCTGAGTACAGAGCCGGAGACAACAGGAAAACCATGGCCATTGTCACCTCCCCCAGAGGAAAAGTCCAGGCTCCCAGCTCGGTCTCTGCATCGATAACTGCAGCAGTAATGGCAAATCTGTGACACCTCTGCAGCCAGAAGAGCCATGCACTAAGACCGAAGCCTACTCACAAGCCTGAAATCTTTGATCCTAACAGCCCAGGAAGATTTGGAAAAACAGGGCAGCAGCTTCTAGCTGATTCTGAAGGCCCTTAAGGGGACAAGTGGGGACAGGCACCGGGGTACCCTACGCAGTTCCTCGTCACTCTGAGGCAGGCACATCTACAGACCGGGTGGCATGATTAGGCCCCTTCGGTGAGCCACTTGCAGTGGAGCACCTGGGCTGGTTTTGCTGCCCTGCAGCCTCACAGACACCGTGCGTGGCCCTGCCGCCAGCGTGATGGAGGAAATGGCATCTCAGGCGAGCCGAATATGCGAACACGCTCCGCTTCTGGAATTCCAGCACAAATGCACTTTCCACGGAAGGGGGAGGGATGCACCAGAAATGAACGAGAACAGACGTGATCCACAAGGATGTGATCCGGCAAGAATGTCGGACGCACAAAGAGATGAACTCTGAGCTACCAAACTGCACAGCACAGCGCAAATCCAGGCACCTACAGCAATCCTAGGGAACGCCAAGTCTGGCCTGCCTCGCCCCTGCAGGGAGTTTATGAAACTGTTCCCTGAATCGCTCTGACAAGCCATCTCTGGTGGAGGCAAGTCTGGACGCTGGGAAGCTGGGTTGGGCTTTTTGTCTCATCTGCCTTCCTCAGAACGAGGTGGGAGCCACCACCTCCATGCCCCAGCCTGGAAGTCACTCACAGAGCTGATTGGACCCCTGGAGCCCAGCAGTGTTCAAAACTCATCTCCTCCACTGTTGACTGTAGCAACTAGCCACCTGTGCCTCAGTTTCCTCATCTGTAAATGGGTCGGGGTATGCCAACTACTGTCTACAAATCTCATCTAGCTATGGGGCCCACCTCAACGAGATGGTCAGAAAGCGCTCAGAACAGTGCCTGGCACACACCCGCACTCGTCAAATATCAGCAAGCATGAAAGGATGTGCCACCCACAAACCCAGCCAGTGGCTGGGCAACCCCGCACCAGCCCCGACACCTTTCTTTACAACATCCAGCCCAAGCCTGCAGAAACCAGATGCTCCAACCGAGCAAAGTGGAAGAGAAAGTCTTGCAGAAGAAAAAGGACACACAAGTGCACAGGGCCTGGGAAACGCACCCTGACCTTCGTCTCTTGTGTTTTGAAACTGCACCTGAGGATCGTATCTCTATTCTTAAATCCCGATTGTGCTGATTTCAAATCCTTTGTGTACACCAACAGGGAGGAGCTGCTCACAGGGCAAGGGCAGGGCTGGTGGCCTCCTGTCACCTTCATCATCACCAGCTGCAGCACCACGTAAGCAGGACAGCCCACGACGGCCACGTGAGCTACATGAGGCCATGACTGTGACCCAGCCAACAAGGAGGTAAACAGTGAGTGGAGCTTCAGGAAAGTCGGCTTGAACGGGGAGCTTCCCTTCCGCCACGGTCTTCCCTACTGTCTGGAATGACAGTGACGGCTGGAGCTCCTGCAGCCATTCTGAAACATGATCTTGAGGACAGAAGCTGGGCTGAGAAGGCAGAGTGAAGAGATGGGCAGTACGTGGGTCCCTGATGAGGCCGTGATGCTGTCACACCTGCCTCGGACTCCCTACCTCCAGGCTTCCTTTAGGACAGAGAATAAACCCTTGTGAGTTTAGGCTCCTGAAGTATTGGGATGTTTTGTTATAAGCAGTCAAGTCTATTCTAACCAATGCAGGCTACAAGTTTAGGTCCTTCCATGTGAAGACACAAGACTCAAAGGAGCACCGTGCTGTGGTCTCCCTCATTTAACCTGCTCTGACCCCACTTTGTAGACAAGGGACTGAGGTTCAACTGGAAAATGGGGGTAGGAAGTGGGACCAGAGCTGTCTGACAAGAGCATTCACAAGCACAGAAGAGGGCGTGGAAAGTCTACCAAATCCCGGTAGAGAGCAGGGCCATCCGAGGCATCCGTGTTGTTGGTAGGTCACAGCGGTGACAGTCCAGAGCCAGAGGAAGCCGCAGCAGGGAGGGTTGTGGTCCTGCGAGGCCACCCGGGTTGTGTCCAAACTCCTGCAGGGCTACCCAGGTTGTGGGAAACCGGGCTGGGCATGCCAGTTTGCAGGAGCACAGGTCTGATGCCTACCGTCCAACACTTAACAAAAGGAATGTATTCACACACTCCCTGTGGAACTGGAAGTACATTTTTAAATAAAGAAAAACACAGACAACCAGAGCCTACCCCACTCACAAAGCAGGTCCCACCTGCAGACACCTGTTCCCAGTGCCGTGCCCCAGGGCAGCACTGTCCAGAACTTTCAGTGAGGACGGGAATGCCGTGTCTGCACTGCCTGATACAGGAGCCACCAACAAGCCACACGTGGCCACCGAGCACTTAAAATGTGGCTGGTGCAACTGAAGACCTGAATGTCTAATTGCATTTAGTTTTTTAACACCTCTACTGAGGTACGACGAACATACAGTAAACTGCACGTGAAGTGTGTGACGTCATCAGGCACCTGTAAAGCCGTCACCACAATCAAGATAGTGAACATATCCCCCACCCCCAAAATGTTTTTTCATGCCCACTCGTGACCCTCCCCCAACCGAATCAAGGACAGTGTCACTCCCAGTGTCCCAAGGCCCAGATCAGGCCAGTGGGCACTTGAGGTGAGACTTTTCGACAAGGATCTGGACAGCCAAGAGAACTCACCTTTCCCTCTCCCCCAGCCAACTCCTGACTTCTCCATCACTTATACACTAAACATGCCACGTCCGAAAGCAAGTGCATTAAACAAGTATCCTCCTGCAGGGAGCGCTGCTCGTCTGCACAGGCCCTGAGTGAAAGCCACAGAGGTCCCGGTCACCAGCTCCACACCAAATGTTCTCCAAACCCATCCACAGGGTGGCCCAGAGCCAGAACTGCCTGGGCCAAGAGAAGAAGTCTGATTTCCAGAGATGGGGTGTGGCCAGGCTCAGGATACCCACCAGCTCCGGCTGGTGAACTTGGATAAGCTACAGCCGTCATCCAGGCTGCCACAGACCAAGTGGGAGGTGGGCTGCCAGCCAGGAACGCTTTCAGCAGGACACTGACAAAGCAGACCACAAAGCATCAGGACTCTGTCACCTGAGGATCATCAGGGGAAGTGGGAAGCTGTTCCATGCCAGGAAAACAAGACTGGGGCCGGACACCAGGGCTGTGCCCAAACACCCACAGTCCTGCCTCACAAGTGTGCAGGAGAACTTCCAGAGGTCTGTGTGTCCCCAGGGGACAGAACCTGGATGGGAGTGGCACATTTTAATGTGTACCCCAACATTTTAGGACATACCATCACCAATATTTCACCAGTGCAGCGAGGGCCCAGGCATGGGAGCGACAGGCAAATACTGGGGTGGGGGCAGGTAGGGGGGCTTTTACGCTTTAATCTGTTCTTTTTTTAACCTTTCCCATTTTAAGTGGGGAAAGCAAATTAGCTGCGTGTGGCAGTGTTCTCAATTTCAAGAGCATAAACAGTACTCCCGAGGAGCGTCAGTGACACAGCCTTCTTCGGGGACTAGGGTTGCTGGTGGTTGAATGCTGGGGGAGGGACACAGCTGCATTGTTTTATTTCTGCATTAAAGCCAATAAGCACACGTTCGGTCCCTCTGAAAATGCAGCCATCCTGCAAGCTGGTGACCACTCATCCCATGCAGAGCTTCCATTATCAGAATCAGGACTCGCTCCTGCTCCTGGTGATTTGAAGGAAGAAAATCCAACTGCAGTCAGCAAAGGGGGCCACTTGGAACAGGTGTGGGAAGACGACACTGTCCTTTGAAGGTCAAGTCTGATCCCACACTCCCAGGCTGTTGCAGACTGCACAAACCCCACCTTAGTTCAAAGACAAACCTTACCTTTGGCGTGAAGTCCCTCTGTCCCTTTTCCTCTCCAGAGAGCTCAATACTCTACTTGGGGCTCCCCCCAACACCCATCTCGGTTGATTAAATGCCCCCAGAGTCCCATATTTCAGTGACACTGGACAGTCAGATGGACCCTGGGCTGGGACTCTGTCCTTCATTATTAATGTGCCCGTGTGCCCCCAAACAGCAGTGCATGTGGCTGGTGTCCCAGCACATTAGAAGGGACTATAAAAATGTAAATATCAAACTGGAGCCATAAAATCAAGAGGGAGAAGGAGAAGGATATGAGGGGTCAGAACTCAGGCAAAAATGTGCCACAAACAGGCCCGCAGGCAGCCCTGAGCCTCCTGCAGCAGCTCCGCAGGGAAACGCTGCTTCGTCAGTCAGCACTGCAGAAGACACCAAGATCCTTGTCGGGAAAGTCACCCTGTCTCCTGGTGCTCGACTCCAGGCATTTCCGTGACAGGGACGCCAATCAGAATCTTCAAGAACCGTTTCTGCAAAGGTGTAGAAATGTCCCGTTGGCCATTTACGAGACTGGCCCTCAGGAAAATCGAAGGCAGGGCACTCACACGCGGCTGGGGGAGGTGCGCAGCAGGAAGCTGGGTCCAGGCCTGATGTATACACACAGTAGGTGCACATTCAACGTTCAGTCACAAACTTGGCAGTTTTCTGACAACCTAAAGGGTGAGGGAAGAGTTAAGGCAAACAGCCCATCCCTCCAAAATCAGGAGATTCCGAGGGAGAGCCGAGCTGCCCCACGGCCACTGGAACCCAGGAGTCCCCCGACTCATAGAAGGAGACAGCCCCCCACTTCCACCCCAGCCAGCCAAGGGGCCGTCAGGAAGTGGGGTTTGTTTGAGCCAGTGGAAGCAGCGGGTCTCCGGGCTTGTGGAGTCCTCCCGTGGGCTGTGCAACCAGGTTGGAGAGAAACACCTGCAGCCCAAAGCTGCGGCAGGACTTCCCCACGATGGTTCTCAGGCCCCACCTGCAGCATCCACTGGCTACTGGCTAAAGATCCAGAACCCTGGGCCCCATCCCAGACCTGCTCAACCAGAATCTCTGGCAGGTGGGACTCGGGAATCTTCACTTTTAAATGCTCTTTCTCTGCTTCTCCTGATGCCCACTGAAGTTTGAGAACCGTGGCTGGCATCACTGCCCCAAGGAAAACGCACTCAGGCAGCCCCAGACAAGTCTGCAGGGATCTATTTCCTCCCAAAAGACACTGTAACTGCCAGATTGTACACTGAAAGCCAGGAATGAAGTATCCACCTGCGAGAGCTGTTGTGTACACTGGGAGTGTACTGTTCCCTCTCTGTGACATCCAGGGCCTATCACACCCTTCCACTGGTAAATGCTGCCTCGGGGTTGTAACTTCCTCAAAGTGCTGTCACAACAAAGTGCCATCACATCCAAGTGCCGTCACATCCTTGAGATACTTTGGCCCCACAACAGAGCCCCGAGGCCTTGGGCAGACAACACCAGCTGCCGCAGCTGGAGGTGGGTCAGTGTCCTGGACCACGTGCAGAAAGCCCAGCTCACAGCGCTGGCAAAGCTGCCGGGAAGGCCTACTTGGAGGCGCAGAACCATCCGGGACAACTCAGCTCAGCACAGCCTCCTCAGCCTTGGAAAGAGCCCCCGACTAATGCGTGCAGTTATGCCGGCGAGGACACATCCCAGCAAGGGGTCCTCTGAACACTGCTCACACGATGCTGGGGGCAGCAGATGGGCTCCTCCCCGCTGAGCTGCTTTCTGCTCTTCAGCAAATGGAGAGCAAGAGTCCAGGTGATTCTAGGAGTCCCAGACAGTCCCCGGGTGGGGCATTTACACAGCATTCATCCCCACACCAACTGCTCTAGCTGAAAGCCGCCCCAGATTCTAAGTACAGGGAGAGAAGCAGAAGTCAGTCAAAGCTCCAGCGTGTTCTTCCCGCTCCAGAAGGAGCACTGGGGCACACGGGGCTCCCACGGCCGCCTGGCCAGGCTGTGCATCACCTCAGGCAAGACCCTCACGCTAGGAGCTGGCAGAGCTCAGGGGTCCGTGCGATGAGCCCAGGGAATGAACAGTAAAATCCAACTGTGCTCCAGAAAGAACTTGCTCCCAGAAGGATGCTGATGTGTATTTGGGAAGGAAAGAAAGGACGGCTTTGGCAATCCCCAGAAAGCACTTCCCAGTCAGGCCCGACTCATTCATTCATTCATTCTGCAAACATTTATGGGGCCATACTATGTGCTAGGCACTCTTCTGGCTCTTGAAATATGTGGGTGAGTGAGTCAAATCCCTGCTCCTGTGGGACTAGCATTCTCTAGGGAGAGTGACATAAGCCAACTAGTAGGGAAAGCCCATCTATGGATGTTAAGCGGTCACAAGCATTCTGGAGAAACCCCGTAGGGCGGCGGGTGGAGAGTAGGGCAGGCGCTGACCCGTCCAGAGGAGGCAAACTCGTAGGGTCAGAAAGCAGACTGGGGGTTGCCAGGGGCTGGGGCAGGGCCGAGTGGGGGGGATGACTAACGGGTTCAGAATTTCCTTTAGGGACTAGGTAGTGGTGGTGATTGCACAACATCATGAATGTATTTAATGCCACTGAATTGTACACTTTGAAGTGTTAAAAAATGGTAAATTTTATGCTATGTGAATTCTCCACCAAAAAAAAGAGAGAGAGCGAGGTCGGCCTTCATTTCCTCATCTCTGTTGTCGTCCAACCGTTCAACAAAGTGGAAAAATAGGTTCAGGGCCTTGGAACAGCTAAACGTGACCGCCAGTCACTGGTCCATCTGCTGCCACATCTGCCCCCAGCCAAGCGACATCAACATCGTTCTTGAGCTGAGGGCAGCTCGACGAGGACAGGAGCTGAGAGGGAGCCGGAACACAAGTGTGTCCACGAATCTCTAGAACAGCAAGGAGGGTTTTTAAGAGCGGCCTGGACAGAAGAGCACTGTCTTTTCTCTCAGGCTCCGCGTGTGTGCGCTGGGCTCAGGGAAGTTCATGCACATCTTCTACCATCGGCTCCGATGACATCGGGGGACTCCCTAAGGGGGGTTGAGGGGGGACGCCCACAGCTGAAGGCCCCTGCCAGAGGCCACCGCCTGCAGCCACACCACCTCCCTCTGTGACCGGGTGCTTTAATTACCGAACTTCCTTTGTTCCCTGCAGCCACAATCGCCACCCCCTCAATCTGATACTTTCAAGGGATTCAACATGTTCCGGGATCCCACAGGCTCCAGCTGCTGAAATCAACGGAATTTCTCCCAAGAAGGGAGTAGATACAATGAGGTACTTTCTTTTGAAGAAAATGCCAGATGAGGGGCCTCGCCCGCTTTCCAAAATGCCCTGAGAACATGAGCCCTCAATGAGTCCCTTGTCCCCGTGGAGAAACCCACTGGAAAAACTGAGGACACAAAAATCACACACACACAACACACGCATGCGCACACACTCATGCTATGAGCACACGGTGCACACGTGAGCACGTGTGCACACATACGTACCCACACTATGCACACACGTCCACACACACACAAACCCACACAGTACATGCATGCATACACACAATGCACACTCCCACACAAAGCACACACACGTGCACATCTGCACACACGCCTTTCCTTCCCAAAGCCTGGCGGGAAATGGGCGCAGGCCACAGCCACCCCCACGGAGGGAATGGAAGAGGGGTCTCGGCTCAAACATGCCCCTCTGCCCCTTGCTGGCTGGGTTACCCACCGCACCCTGGAGGAGGCAACGCAGAGCTGGGCTCGGTCTTGCTCAGATAAGACGGAATAACGGGCAAAATGAACTGCCAACCGAGCAGCCGTGACTTGCGTTGAATGCTCACTGACCGTGACTCACTTGGAAAGTTTCTCTCCTCGGGATAAAGCTCTTTTTGTAGAGAGTGGAGGTGCTGGGCACTAACAAAGGCCCAAGCCCAGAAGCCCAGAGCAAACAGAAGTGTGCTTCCCAGTTCTGGAGCCAGGAAGGAGTCACCCTGGGCAACTGCACGGCATGGCGGAGAGGGGGAGCAGGAAGCGGACAGGAGAAAAAGAGAAAGAGCAGGGAAAGGCCGGCTGTGGACTCCGGAGTCTGAGCTGGAGGCCGCTGCAGGGACAGACGGCCCATGTCTCCAACACACTCCAGGACCAGCCACAGCTTTGTCAGCTCCCCTCAAAGCATGCCTCAGATGCCTCCAGCCAGGCTAAAAACATTTAGTAAGTGCCTCTGCGTGCAGACGCTGCATGGGACAGGCCGGGTCAGGAGGAGAGGAGGAAGGTGCTGGCATCACAGAGCCTGAGGTCTGCACTGGCTGTGTGACCTGGAGCCAGTCACTCCACCTCTCTGAGCCTCGGCGCCCTGTCTGTCAGATGTGAGGATTCAATGGGACACACATACAAAGGAGCTGTGAGCTTCAGAAACACTCACTATAGATGAGTGAGAAGGAATGAGGCTGTCACTCTCACAGGGCCATGTGCCCTGCAAATCCCACGCTGGGCTTTCCTCCCTGTCTACTGCAAAAGTCTCTCTGCACAAAAACCTGCAGGCCCCAGACCATTCCTCCATGCCCAAGGGCCTGTGACAGCCCAGTCCTAGAGCTCACTAAGTTATCCGCACTCTGCACCTCTCTTCCTAAAGGCCCCCCAACCCCATTCTCCCCTTTGAGATGCCCAAGTTCTTTGTCTATTCCTGACCAGAACCCAGTCTCAAGATGTGACAAGCTCCTCGGCACCGAGAAGTAAATGATGAAGCCTAATGGGCTGCCTACATCAATGGGGACAAACTCCAGTCAAAGGAATGATGCTCTAATGGAGGAATGTCGGGCTGAATAGTTTTTATGACCTATCAGAGAGCTGGGGACCCACCGTGAGAAAAACAGAAGGCTTTTTTTTTTCTTTTGCTGGAAGGACCTTTTTATGTTTACAAGAGACAGAGCTATTATTTTTAGTAAGTTGCAAAGACATATAATCTCCAAAGTACCATTAGCAACTGGAAAATAAAATACTTATCCCACTGAAAATGTAAACACAGCACAGAGAGGCCACATCTATTCCCACTGAATCGACACAGACTAGAACTCTGTGCCTGCCCCCTCTGGGTCTCACTTACTCTCTAATACCCCGTGAAATGGGTGACACCCTCCTTTTCATTGATGGGGAAACCAGAGCTTAGAGAGGAAAGCAGTCTGCCCCATCTGGTTAAAGGACGGAGCTGGTTTCATCCGACACTGACCTCTGCTCGCCCCCCAAGAACAGAACCCAAAAGATCCCAGTGAGAGAACCCCAAGGACAGGAAAGGATAGCTTGGACCCCCACGCTCCTAAGAGAGAGACCAGGACAGGGACAGAGAATTTACACAACCTTGTGGAAACGCTGGGTTCCACTTCTGAGACCCACTGGTCTCCAGCCCGGTCCAGCCCGTCCCCACCCTCCTGGCTGAGTAGGTCCCCTCCTGGCCCCCATCCCTACCCCTTTGCCACCTACACTAGTGTAACTCCCAGATTCTCCTTCCCCGACCTCCTTCCGAAGGACGTCAGCAATTTCTCATTTCCCTGCTTCACCAACTCCATTTTCCAAAGTGATTGCGACTCTAACACCATTAAACATGATTTAATTTGCTTTTCCTAATGATTTGCCCACAGTATTAGGACATCTCTCCTTTTCCATTTGAAAGACATCTCGGGGTGATTGCCTCCAGTTAAATTAACAGAGAAACCATTAGAAATGCTGAAGAGGAATCAGTTGCCTCCAGCTCGGCTAGAAACTATTTTTAAACAAAGAAGAAGGTGGTCATAGCCATGGCCGAAAAACGAACAGACAGCAGAAAGTCAGCTGTTCATTAGTGCCTTATTTCTGCATTTTCAAGGGCTTCTGTTAGTCCTAACCCAAGCCCGACTGCTGCCCCAGGAAACATTTAGGAATGCGGGCCAGAGACCCCCGAGAAACTGTACCTTGCTCCTCTGTGACACCTGTGACAGTGTGGAGCCCTGCGCCCTCACAAGTGCCAGGACAGTGCCACGTCTGTCACCTGAGCTTGCAGCCCTGCGAGGCTGACATCACTGTTTTTCCCATTTTGTAGATGAGAAAACTGAGGCCAGAAAGGTTACGCCACCTACCCAGGATCAGCATTTAACAAACACAGAGGCAGACCCCAAACCCTGGCCCACCTGACTCCAAAGTCCTGTTCTCAACCCCTGGGGTCCACCAACGAGCAGCCGTCGGACTTCCAAGTCACTGCCACCACTTCCCGTCCTTACACTTCTCACCGACACAGCTCCAGCCTCACGATTTGTAACTTGGCTCTGCCCACAGCCTCCTCATGGACCTCCCCTGCTTCCACGTCTGACGCCCCCACTGCCCACTAAAGGGTAAAACCGTAAGTGTGTGCTGTTCTAGAACCTTCTACAAGGCTGGCACTGGGGCCAGCTTCCCAAGTTCTCACAGCAATCCTGCAAAGTTGGTACTGATGGGAAAACGAAGGCTCGTAGAAACTAAATGAATCCAGGGCCTCCCCACCCATCGATGGCCCAGGTGGGCTCTGAACTCAGATCCCAGGATACTGGATTCTTCTGGAACATCCTCTCTTCTTGGGAGGAAGAAAGGGTGCTCAGCCATTTTTGCCGCCAGCTAAAATATTTCATTCTCAGCTCAGAGAGGAATACCAGCCAGAAACGGAACAGCACCCAGGGGCCAGATGGCCCTGGTCTCTCTCAGGGAAGCAAACGGGACACTCTTGGCATTCCCGGGTGGACGGAAAAGTGGAACCCACCCACCCACTCACTCCGCCCTCTGTCCTCCAGTGGAGCCCAGAGCCATCTGCAAGCCGGACGGAGGACAGCCCCCGGGCCCCGCCAGGCGCCATGCATCAGTCAGCACTGTGCCAGAGGATCAGCACCCAGGTGCGGCCCTGCCCTCGAGCGTGCCAGGGAACTGCGTGCCAGGAGCACAGCCTCACAGATACCAAGGCGACAGCTCAGCCTGTAATGGCATCCGCCAGCAGAGGCAGAGGCCAGCGCCTCCTTCCAGTTGCCCCAGAAAAGCCCCAGAAGGGGCTCAGAGCCAGGAGAGAGCCAGGCTCTGCCTCACCCACAGAGGGCCACAAAGCAGGCCTGGCCCTTGCCAGGCCTCAGCGTCCCCACCGGCACAACAAAGGTTCAGGCTCTTCCCATTCTGGGTCCCTGTGCCTCCTGCTGCAGGCTGGAACAACCCAGGGCCACCTCACAGAAGAGGAGGCACTGGGCTGGCCCAGAACCATGCCGCTGGGCCAGTCAGTGAGAGAAAGATCCTGGTCATTGGGCAGAGGTGCCCAGTGTCCCCTCCACCCGTCCTGCCGGCCTGAGAGGCCTATGCACTGAGGTCCGTTCAGCCACCTGGAGAAGCATCACCGACACCTGCCAGTGGGGAGTCATTCCCCCCGCCAGAAGCCCCATCCTCGGAGCACCCCACAGACCTTCCAGGGCCAGGCCCCACCCACGCAGGGGCCCCACCGCACAGAGAACCTTGGCTTGGCCCAGGGGTGGGGGTGCCACTGGCAAACCCCCACAGCTGCCTACTCTGACGGGCTGTGCCTCCTGTAGTGAAAGGCGTCCAAACTGGGGTCCCTGAAGGTCATCTTCCCGGGGTCCCCAAGTACCCTGAACACACGCAAAGGCTATCACCTACCCTGCTGCCCCCCCCCTTGTGGGCTGGCCTCTACACGGGGCGCAGCTATTAGGTGTGGGCCGGAAACTCTAATTGGAGACATAACTCATATTAGTCTTTAATTAATTAAAAAATGAGAAAACTAATTACTTAATAGATGCCATTGGTTTAGTGCACGTTATCTCTGAAAGCGTGCAGCCCTAAGAGAACAAAGGGTACTCAAAAGGATACTGGGGAAGGTGGGACAAAGTTGGGGGCAGCAGATTCAGCACATTTTCCAAAAAACTGCCCTCAGCCCCCTCTCAGACAGGTGGGAGAGATGCACCCCACCAAGAGCAGCTCTGAGAGAGCAGGGGCCACAGGGTCTGTTCCCTCTGTCTCTGTCCCCTGCAGCTGTCCCTCGGCAGGCACTCCACAAATGTCTGCTGAATGAATGAGTGAGTGAATGAATGAGTGAATGGCTGCTGCTTTAGGCCACTCAATGCCCAGCTGTGTCTCACCATAAGAAACCCGGCCTCCAGGTCACCAGCCTGGACACTCCAGCGGGACTCACTTCCCTGGCCATGTGCTCTCACAACCTCAACGACCAGCCAAAGGCTGCAGCCGAGACCCCACTGGGAGCTCAGTGCCTTCTCACCATGTGACACTGAGCCCTAGCCTTGTGGATCCAAAGGGAACCGAGAGTGCTCATAGTCCCCACTCCCACGCGCACTCCTGAGGCAGCAAAGGGGCCCCACACACAGAATCAGAACAGCCACAAAGGTGTCAATGCTCTTGATGCCACAGCCGGCAGCGAGGGGCTACACTGGGGGTTACCAGGGCCCATGGTCACAGCACCTCTTTCCAGGGAGGGCTCTGGGACGGTCATCACAGGCCGTCCCTGTACAGCTGAGAATGGCTCCAGTCCCTGCTGGACCGGCGTGCCCGAGGCTGGCCTTGACCTCCCCACGATAGGTTTTCTCATCCATGAAATCAGCCCAGCATCAGCCGTGTTTACACACCCCCACTGAATGTCATGCTGGTCCTGCTCATCAGCACCAGTCACTGGCTCTCCTTGAAGAAGCACCTTTTTGTTAGACAGTAAGCACCGCCTCTGTCACCTGGGAGCCACCCTCAGCATCCCTGGAGGCCTCCCTGGGGGATGGCTCCCACTTCAAAGCAGGCCCAACCGTGTTCTCCCGAGCTCCTCCCGCTCCCCTGGCTGCGTGGGAAGTCGCGAGGAAGCCCCAGGCCTGAGCAAGTGCAAGAAATTAACAGAACAGCAGATTGATCCAAGCCTCGGCAGAGTCCCATCTGCAGAGACGTTCATTCTTCATGGAAATGAAGCCAGGAGGACTGGATGTCAGGGCTGCCCTAATCACGCTGGCAGGTAGTAGTTAACATGCGTGCAGTGCCAGCAGGTATAGGGGGCCGGCCGATGGCACGCAAGTGTGCCTCTCTGTTGCCGACCAGACAGCAAATCCACCCGCTCAGCCCAGAGCTGGTGAGCAACCCAGGCTCCCTCTGGTTTCGGTTTGTTCTGCAGCAGCCGGAAACTTCTCCACCCTGTTCCTGGGTGGCAGTGGGGGCGGCAGCAACCTGCTCTGTGACGTGGTGTGCTGGGAGAAGGAACACTGTCCTGCAGAAGTTCTCTTTCCCAGCTCTGTCACAGCTGTGGCCCTACAGGGTCTACCTACCTGGGCTTCACACCCCGGGGAAGGGGCCTGACGCCATGGGGAAGCAGATGTGCCCACTGCAGTGACAATGCTGGGGGTGGGGGCTTTTAAAGGTGGGGACCTGGGGGCAGAGGAGCGGTAGGCTTAACTGAGCAGACTCTTCGTGGTGAACCAGCTGATCGGGTCATTCAGTGAACATTTATCCTACTGCCCGTCAGCAGGCATCTTCTGGCTGCCCCTCCAACTGAGCTCCGTTCTTAAGACTTGAACACCTGCCCACACATACACGGCTGAGCGATTTCTGACAAAGACGCCACGACCATTGAATGGGGAAAAGACAGTCTTTTCAACAAATGGCGCTGGGGAAACAAGATCCACATGCAAAAGCATACAGCTGAACCTTACCTTATACCATATCTAAAAATTAACTCAAAATGGATCAAAGACCTAAACGTAAGAGCTAAAACTATAAAACTCTTACAAAAAACACAGGGAGCAAGCTTCACGGTGTTGGACTTGGCGATGATTTTTTGGATAGAACACCAAAACGTACTCAACAAAAGCAAAAACAGACAAATGCGACTGCATCAAGCTTATAAAGTTCTGCACAGCAAGAGAAATAACTCACAGAATGAAAAGGCAGCCGACGGAGTGGGAGGAAATCCGTTCCAACCACGTATCTCATAAGACGTTAATACCCAGATATAGAAAGAACTCCTGCAACTCAACCAGAAAACAAAACAGCAAAAAGAAACAAAATAAATAACCTAATTAAAAAATGGGCAAAAGATTTGAATAAATATTTCTATAAACATGATATAGAAGTGGCCAACAGGCACATGAAAAGATGCTCAACATCACTAATCATTAGCGAAATGCAAATCAAAACCACTTCATACCTATGAGGACAGTTACTATCAAGGAAAAAACAAAAAAAAAAACCCAGAAAATAGCAAGTGTGGGCAAGGATGTGAAGAAATCGTAACGCTGGTACAGAGTTGGTGAGACTATAAAATGGTGCAGCCGCTGTGGAAAACAGCATGGTGGTTCCTCAAAAATGAAACATGGGACTACCATGTGATCTGGCAATTCCACTTCTGGGTACGCACCCAAAAGAAATGAAAGCAGATTCTTCAAGAGATTGTCTGGACACCCACGTTCACAGCGGCCCTATTCACAGTGGCGCCCAGCCTCACCTTACCCACAGATCCAGTGGGCCTGCCCAGGAGCGCACTGGGGACGCGCGGTCTGGAGGCCACGTGTCTCAGCCCTTCCCCTCTACAGCAAGCGCCATCAGGGCAGGTGGGGCAGCATCACCTCCTTGGACCTACCGTGGGCTTCACTCCATAGTGAGGGTCCCCAGCCCTCTGGGGCCCTGAGCCCTGGAAGGTGAGGGGGCTGTGGGCCAGGGAGTGCAGGATTTAAAACCAACAAACAAAAGCCTGGTCTCAAATGTTCCCAGCAGCCAAAAGATGAAACAGCCCAGTGTCCACGGACAGACGCACGC
>NW_007731491.1:21976-23278 GCF_000696425.1 Galeopterus variegatus
GAGGCCACGTGTCTCAGCCCTTCCCCTCTACAGCAAGCGCCATCAGGGCAGGTGGGGCAGCGTCACCTCCTTGGACCTACTGTGGGCTTCACTCCATAGTGAGGGTCCCCAGCCCTCTGGGGCCCTGAGCCCTAGAAGGTGAGGGGGCTGTGGGCCAGGGGGTGCAGGATTTAAAACCAACAAACAAAAGCCTGTTCTCAAATGTTCCCAGCAGCCAAAAGATGAAACAGCCCAGTGTCCACGGACAGACGCACGCATGAACAACTGTGGCCGGTCCAACAGTGGAATGTTATCCAGCCATAAGAAGGAACGAAGCGTTGACACATGCTACAGAGTGGATGGACGTGATGCCGAGTGAAAGAAGCCAGACACAACAGGCCCCATATCGTGTGGTTCCACTCACATGAATTGTCCGGAAGAGGCAAACCCATAAAAGCGAAAAATGTATTTGTGGTTGCCAGGGACTGGGAGATATGGGAAGAGGAAATAGGGTTTCCTCCTGGGGTGATGAAAAAATTCTAGAATAAGGTCGTGGTGATGGTGGCATAACACCGTGAATATATTTAATGCCAATGAATTGTACACTTTAAAATGGTTAAAATGGTAAATTTTATGTCACGCCCGTTCATCACAAATTTTGTAAAGATTTAGAGTCAAAAGGGTCACCTGAGGCAAACTCCCTAGGGCAGGGGGCCCAGGGATCTGCGTGCTTAACCCTCACCCTTGCTGCTGGGGATCCGGGAACAGCTCTCTGAACCACACACAGCGNTTCTAGAATAAGGTCGTGGTGATGGTGGCATAACACCGTGAATATATTTAATGCCAATGAACTGTACACTTTAAAATGCTTAAAATGGTAAATTTTATGTCACGCCCATTCATCACAAATTTTGTAAAGATTTAGTCAAAAGGGTCACCTGAGGCAAACTCCCTAGGGCAGGGGGCCCAGGGATCTGCATGCTTAACCCTCACCCTTGCTGCTGGGGATCCGGGAACAGCTCTCTGAACCACACACAGCGGGGCCTGTCCCTCCACAAGCTCACAGCCACACACCTGTGATTCAGAGGGGCTGCCTCCCCCACCCCAGGGCCGACCCCCAGACTGATGCCTGGCCACAAGCCGGATGCAGAATCCTATTTGCCTTCCTTTAGAAACACCAATACTGCTTGAGAAAGGTCTTCCATGGTGCCAAAAAATGACACTTTGTTACAATTAATTATCTACATTTTGCTGTTTTTTTTTCTTTTCTCCTCAGTCTCATTCAGCTTTTTTGCTGCAAACATCAAATCGTCAGGCTTCGAC
>NW_007731491.1:23697-26455 GCF_000696425.1 Galeopterus variegatus
GCAAAGGATACAGAGGCAGAAAGGCCCACCCTCATGGCCAACAGCCCACTACAGAGGGACCGAGAGATCAGCCACCAACCCTGGCCATAACCATGTCAACTCCCAAACCTCGGCTGTCTGAGAGTCAACTTAACTCTGCAGACACTGGGTACCCGTGCAGACACACGGGGCCCTCTGCAGGAGCCTGCCCAGTGCATGACCCTCACTTATACTCAGGGACTGTGTCCCACCCCACCAAGCTTCGCTTAGGACCCATGCTGCCACAGCAACAAGGGCACAGCAGCCTTCCAGAATATTCCCCACTGTTGTGCTCACTCCCTGTGCACCCCAGGACAGGCGAGGGGACCCCGGTGATAGTGAGCCCAGAATTCTTCCCAACTGAGTCCTCCAGCCAGCCACTGCCGGTCGGCCAGGACTAACCAGAGTTCTCCAAAGCCGGGGAGGAGGTGGGAGGCCACCCAAGGTCACACAGCACAGCAGGGTCCCAGCCCAGGGACTCTGATCCACTCAGTAAAGAAAGCACGGTCTTCTCAACAAATACTGCTGGGAAAGCTGCATGCCCACATGCCAGTCTCCTGTGGAGACTGACACAGAGACAAAGCCTCGGGGTCTCGGCCACACGCTGGCACCCCAGCACCTGCATTTTGCCCACAGCACCCTTGCCTTTCCATCTAGTGCTGGCACCATCTCAACCGGCTCCCAAATCCTTTCCTCTTCACAGTAATGACCCCCAAGTGGGCACCAGTGCCCAAGCCAGCACCGCATTCTCTAAAACAAGAGACGCGAGCAAGAACCCCTGCCCCACCCGAAGGACACAGGGATCAAGGGATGGACTCCTCAACCCANGCAAAGGATACAGAGGCAGAAAGGCCCACCCTCATGGCCAACAGCCCACTACAGAGGGACCAAGAGATCAGCCACCAACCCTGGCCATAACCATGTCAACTCCCAAACCTCAGCTGTCTGAGAGAGTCAACTTAACTCTGCAGACACTGGGTACCCGTGCAGACACACGGGGCCCTCTGCAGGAGCCCGCCCAGTGCATGACCCTCACTTATACTCAGGGACTGTGTCCCACCCCACCAAGCTTCACTCAGGACCCATGCTGCCACAGCAACAAGGGCACAGCAGCCTTCCGGAATATTCCCCACTGTTGTGCTCACTCCCTGTGCACCCCGGGACAGGCGAGGGGACCCCGGTGATAGTGAGCCCAGAATTCTTCCCAACTGAGTCCTCCAGCCAGCCACTGCCGGTCAGCCAGGACCAGGGTTCTCCAAAGCCGGGGAGGAGGTGGGAGGCCACCCAAGGTCACACAGCACAGCAGGGTCCCAGCCCAGGGACTCTGATCCACTCAGTAAAGAAAGCACGGTCTTCTCAACAAATACTGCTGGGAAAGCTGCATGCCCACATGCCAGTCTCTTGTGGAGACTGACACAGAGACAAAGCCTCGGGGTCTTGGCCACACACTGGCACCCCAGCACCTGCATTTTGCCCACAGCACACTTGCCTTTCCATCTAGTGCTGGCACCATCTCAACCGGCTCCCAAATCCTTTCCTCTTCACAGTAATGACCCCCAAGTGGGTACCAGTGCCCAAGCCAGCACCGCATTCTCTAAAACAAGAGCAAGAACCCCTGCCCCACCCGAAGGACACAGGGATCAAGGGATGGACTCCTCAACCCAGGGCCCCTCTCAGAGACTTGAACTCAGGTCTGGGCACCATCACCTCCCTGGAACTCTGCGTGGCATTTGAGGCCTTGTGTATAAAACCTGGCCATCTACACACAGCATAGGGGGCTGGGGGTAGATCTCCAGGCCCACAGGGATGTGCAGGGACTCGGCTACTGAATCGACCTCCACCCGTGCCCATGTAAACATAATGCTGGGCTCCATCCCCCCTGGAAAGGGAAGCAAAGAGAAAAGCTCCCCCATCACCAGGTAAAAAACGGCGGTCAGCACCCGATGGGTTTATTCAACGCTCAATGTGTGCACATGTGCATGCACGTGTGTGTACGCGTGTCTACACACACATGTGCAGAGTATCTGGTTGTCAAGTTCTTCTAAACGTGAGGGGCTGACAATGTCCTGAAATGGCAACTAGCGGATAAAAGGAGGAAGCGTGTTCAAGCAAAAGCGCAGGACGCCCTTGCCAGCAGCCCCAGCACTGGGCTCTGCCAGGGCCGAGCTGCTCCTGGGGCACAGCGACTGCGTCTTAGTAAGTAATTAGTGCAGAGTAGATGCTGCTAAAGACCAGAGCAGCACACAGACAACATTAAGATGGGGTGCAAATGAGCTCCCCGCAGCTTCAATGTCCAGGAGCCACCAGACCGACCGGGAGAAATGCCTTGAGTGGGCAGAGTCCTCCATGCTCAGCGAATCACTGAACAAATGAGCAAGCACAGGGAGCTCGGGGCCTGTGTGCGGAGATAAGGAGCGTTGGATCGATCCAAGGTTACTGCAACGTCCTTCCCTGATCAGACAGGGCCTGGGGGATACATTCATCCATACGGAGGCTAACCCGAGAGATCGATGACATGGCAGAGACAGCATCTCGACACACTCATTGAGTCCCTGACACAGGACAGGTGGACTGCGGGGTGTAGGGCAGGACGCGGGTGGCTGGGTGAGACTGGCACCCCAGCAGCCAGAACGGGCCATCGGCTGCAGCCCTGCCCCGAGAGCAGCCGTACTGGACAAGCTGCAGCATCCCGAATCTTCCTCCAGCCGTCCACGGGGTGCCGATCTTCAGACCCATCACA
>NW_007731491.1:26722-47699 GCF_000696425.1 Galeopterus variegatus
AGCCAGAACGGGCCATCGGCTGCAGCCCTGCCCCGAGAGCAGCCGTACTGGACAAGCTGCAGCATCCCGAATCTTCCTCCAGCCGTCCACGGGGTGCCGATCTTCAGACCCATCACACACACGGGGAAATTACAGCCGCCAGAGGGAGGTGGCCTGTGACTTGACTCCAGGGATGTCTAGTCCTGATGCCACCTGCTCCTCGGCATCATGTTCTGTCCTGAGCTCTCGATGGTGTCTCAACTGGGCCACCGTTACCTGGCTTTCAGAGGCACCGGCCATCAAGAAGTCCAGAGGACAGTGGCAGGTGGGTGTCGGCGAGAGGGGCAGGGGCCGAGGTTACGGCAACGACAGGGGAACAGATGGGAGTTGTGGAAAGGGAACCTGTCTCCTCTCTCGTGCCAGCTCCAGCTGACTGTCGGGGTGGCAGGGTGCTGTGTGGATGGACTCAGCGGGAGAGTGCTGGGATGGATTAGTGATGCTGGCCCGGGCTCAGGAGGAGGGGTGGCCGCATGCCAGGCACACCCATCCCCAGAGAAGAGGGGGCCATGGGCTGATGGAAGAGGGTCCCAGCAGAAGGGAGGATTGCAGCAGGCAGCAGGGGTAGTGACAGAGGGGTCTTCAGCAAGGAGGAAGGGCCCTTAGGGGGCGTAGTAACAAACACCAAAGGAACAAGGGTGCTGGCAGACGTGCCCCTGCCTGTGACGGACACGCAGCTGATGCCACCTCATCCCGGAGGTAGTGACCCATCCTGTCCCCACTGCCAGTGTCCCCAGGTCCCCACCAGGCCCAATCCAAGGGAGGCGAGTTTCCTCAATTGTAACAAGTCAGTGGTTTCAAACCCTTTCATTAAGCAAAACTTCAGGCAAATGCCATAGAGAAAAGAGATAAAAGTGGAGCTCTTCCGATTCGGCAGGGCCTGTGCTCCCGGCCTCCTCCCAGCCTCCTGAGAAGGCCCAGAGTGGTGTGACACCCTCGGCTGGAGGGAATCACCTACACCTGCGTGGACCTCCATCAGGACACACACTGGAACTGCCCTGCATGCTTAAAGAGCCACCGGTCAGCACCCTCCCTCCCGGTTCAAGCCTTTCACCGCCTCTCCCCAGACAGCCTAGCCGGCCCCCACACTGCCTCCTGGCCTCCAGCCCGGCTTCCCAACTGCCCTGCAGACGACGGCAGAATTCCACACAGCCAACCATGCCCTGTTCCTATAAACAGCTGCCTCATTTGGCAGAAGGGAAGGGGGCACAGCAGAGCAGATAAGAACTTGACCTCTGCCATCAGCAGGACCTCAGCCTGACCCCAGCGCCACTGTTACTGTGGAACACAAGCGGGACACGTCTTCTGTGTGCCTCAGTTCCCTTCCTTACAATTCTTAAGGTCCTGCAGGGTGCGGGCGCTCGTGAACAGAAAGGACTTGGCACGTGGTGGACGGTGTTCAATAAACACGAACGATTACTGCGGGTGGAGGAGGGTGGGCAGGAGGGAGCTGCGGGAGCTCGCCGGCGATCCGCCCCCAGACCTTGCTGACAGCCAGGTTTAACCGCTTCCGAAGTTTCTACGCCTAGCAAAACGTTTTAATGAATAATAAATAGAATTAAACCTGTTCATTAGAAGGTGCACACTGCTTCTACTCGAATGACAGAGACAGCCTAGCAGTTTCCTCTTGGGTGGTTATAATTCTGCCTAAGAAGAGGCCGAAATGAAACGCGCGGCCAGGCAGAGCTGTGGGTTCCCGAGCCGGGCACACGGGGGGCAGCGTCAGAGCTCCACTCCGGAACAGAGCCCCATGCACGGGTGAGGCTACTCGGTCTCCTAGGCCCTGGGAGGCAGCTGGGCTGGCCTGGGTGTCCTGAGCCACAGAGGGCTCCGGGCCTCTCACAAGTTACAGCCCTTCCCCCCTCCCAAAGGCTCCTCGCCTCCTGCCTTAGGACCAGTGTTCACACAAAGATAAACTGTCACCTGGCATGTCGTGTTCCCTCCCCGCAGGGACCTCATGCTCCAGCCGGGGTGGGCTGACCATGAACAACGACCACCATAATCCAGGATTTACTTAGGATGGAGAGTGGCCATGCTCTGCAGAAAGCAGACAGAGCAGTGAGGAGGCTGGATCCAGGTTTTCAATGGCGCCATCAGGCTGAGCGAGAGCTGAGCAGAGCCCTGACGGAGGTGAGGATGTGGCCTGCAGCTCTGGGGAGAACCTTGCAGGCAGAGGGGCAGCCTGCAGAAGCCCAGGCAAGGGAGGGGCCGAGATGGCTCCGCAGCAGCAGCAAGGGGACTGGCGTGGCTGCTGGGAGGCAGGAAGCAGGAGGCAGAGGCCCTGGAAGGACGGGGCTTTTCCTCTAACGACCCAACCACCCTGTGCCTACAGGGCCTCTGGAGCTTCCCTCCTGCAGGCCGGGACTCCACCCTGCCTTCCCTGTCCCTTGCCCCAAAGCACAGACCTCAGCTCCTGGAAGACTTTCTCACGTCCACCCCTGACTTAACAACAACATCCCCATCACTCACTGGTTGCCCTGGTCCAGCCCTGCGTGAAGACGTTTCTGTAGCATGGCCGCCTGCAGGCCTCCTGTCCACAGGGGAAACTTAGTACAACTGTTCTCATCTTACAGATGATGGAGCTGGACCACCCAACGCCAACGCGGTGACCAGGCGCTGTCTTGGCAATGCTAACCAGGGCTTCACCCGTCTCTCCTGAGGAGGTGGCATGACCTGGTAGAGGGAGGGCAGAGAGGGTCTGCAGACCCAAGAGACTCACGACCTTGAGCACGTCGCTTGCCCTCTGGGAGCCTCCACTTCCCGTTCTAAAAATGGAGACAGGGAGAGCCCAGGTAGCAGGACGTGGAAAAGATGAAGCAGCAGCCACAGGGCCCAGCTCACAGCATGGATGTGGGGACTGTTAACGGTCACAATTATTACTATCTGCAGGTTCCCGGGACCAGAATCTCGGCAGAAAGCCACAGAAACCCTACAGCTGGCCAGAATCCTCCCTCCAAATTTCCAACCAGAGGGCTGGCTGGTTAGCTCAGTTGGTTAGAGCATGGTGTTATAACAGCAGGGTCAAGGGTTCAGATCCCCATACCGGCCAGCTGCCAAAAAAAACTAAAACCAAAACAAAACAAAAAAACCCCCACAAATTTCCAACCAGATTCCAAGCTGAGGCAAACAAGTCTATGGAAGAACCAGCCAGGACCAGCCACCCATTAAGCCTGTCCTCCCTCCTTCCTACCCTGGGCCCCATGCAACTGGACACACCACCCAGAAACGGGGCACACTGGACAATGAGACTGGATCTCGGCACCAGCAGTAAGGGAGCGCCCGGCGGACCCCGACAGAGGACCCTGCTGCCTCACCTCTGCGGGGCCACCGCCAGAGCCCAGGCAGCACAGGGAGCTGCCCCGACGCCACTTATCCGAGCCGGGACCTAGCACTGTTAATGTAACCCCTGCAGAAAACACCAGGGAAAGTGGCCAGAAAGAAAAACTTCTGGAAACAACGTTCTGGATCCTTCAGTTCCTGCCGGAGCTTGGGGGGTGGGTTAACAAGAAGCAAAAGAAAACACTAATAACGTGTGATGGCGTGGACCTGCCTGCTCATTTTCTCGCTGATTCCGTGCGGCCGTGCCACCAACGGGACGGCGCGATCTTCACTTTAACAAAGGGTCAAACAGACCAAGGGCTTGCAGAGGCCGACACTCGCCAGGTGTGACCGACAGGAAGCCCTCGCTCTCCCGCCCGCCTGGCTCCAGCAGAACCCGGAGGAGAGAAGCAGCAGAGGCAGGCGCGGGGGCTGCCTGGGGGCTTCCCGGAGTCCACCTGCCCGCTGCCCGGCTCTCCCCAGGTGCCCTGGGCCAGGGAGTCGAGAGAACCTGAACGACACATGTGGGGTCCCCTCAGCACTCCTCCCAGGCTAAGGAAGCCCTCTGCACCTGCTGTGCCCGGGGGCAGGAGGCTGCCCCCGAACAGCAAGCAGAGACCCTCCTGGAGCCATCCAAGGAAAAGCCCCGTCCAGGCCAGCCCCACGCTCCACGGCGGCTGCCCCGGGGAGAGGGGCCAAGTCTTCCCAACTCCGTCGTCTCCTTCAACACATGGAGCTGTTGTCATTGCCCTTTCACAAGGACACGGTCCCTTCACAATAAAATCACAGAGAAAACTCCAGTGTCACGGGCTGGCTGTGGGCCAGGGCTTAAGTTAGACGCTTACCAGACAGACAGATGGAAGAGGGGACAGAGAAATGAAAGAATGAGCAAATGAACGAATGAATGCTTCTGTTTTCCCAAAGCACGACGCCAGTAACAGGGGAGACTTGGGAAGCTGAGGCAGCTGCTTAGAAAATGAAAAAAAGAAATCCAGAGCCTGGACAAGACCTGAAACACTACAAACCTTAAATAACAGGGAAAAAGCACTTTCTAAACCAGCCTGAGACTGACCAGCCATTCCATGAGGATCCTTTCACTCTGAATGCTATGAACGTGAGTGGGGACAACCGGGCCAGGAGACGTGAGAAGGAAACCTTGGCCCCTCAATCGCTGGCCCCACACACCCCTCGGCAGACCACGGCCAGTCGATCCCGAGCCCTTTCCCGCTAATCCTAGAATACACTTCAGCATCATTCTCCACACGGGCTCCAGGCAGGTCCCGAGCCAGCCCTGGAGATTAATCCTTTTGCCACCACTGGAGAATTCTAATCCTACAGAGCTTCATGCTGGGGAGAAGAACAGACACCACCTTCCTCCTGGCTGGGACACCTGGGGCGGGGCGGGGGCAGGGCAGGCGGCCACATCTTCATGGTCTGACGTTGCTGAAGGCCACTGGGTTCATCTGGAGCAGCCGAGAGCGTCCCCACTAGGCTGAGCTATGGACGGCTAAGGATGAATCTTTTCCTAGCGCCCCAAGTCTCCACTGGCCAGTGGTGGTCAGAGGCATGGTGTCACGGGCCCAAACCACCCAGCTAGTACAAGCCACAGCCAGATCTGAAATCGATCAGTGTGACTTCAGGGCTGGCTGCACACAAGCAGCAGCCACAGGGCAAGGGGCAGCTCCAGCGTCACACACACTCACCCCACAACCTGCCCTTCTCAGAGCCCCTGATGCCCAGGGCAGAGTGTGAGCTGAACCCCAGTCCCCTCAGCTCAGCCAGGGGTCTGAGTGGTTGTGTCACCTCCATTCCTAGCACCCCGCACCGGGACTCATGGTCCAGATCCACTGTCCAGCTCCAGCTTCCCACGGGCAGATGCTAGGGCTCAGCAAAGCACACCACTGACGGTCACGTGAGATGGCAGACCGGGGGCCCACGTGAGAGCAGCCCCCGCGTGGCCAGCACAACACCCCCTGCAGCCACAGCTGCCTCACTGGAAACCATGGATGAGGACAAGCGTGCCCCCTTGCAAACTGCTCAGCCCCATGGCTGGCAGGTGGTATGACGAGGGTTTGATCCACATGTACATACGTCCTACGTCACTGCAAAGTGAAAGCACACACTGAGCACCCTGCATTTTACTGCAGGCCAAGAAGTGGGGTCGGCCGGGGTTTCCTTTTTCTCTGTGCAACTATTTTAAATACCAGTTATGTGTGTGTGCACGAGTGTGTGCGTGACTGCGTGTATGAGAACAAGTATGTCTATGTGTGACTATATGAACTGTACAAGTGCGTATGTGAGTTGCGAGCAGGTATGTGAATCTGTGTGTGCGAATGTGTGTGTGCATGTGTGATTATGCATGTGTGGGAATGGGCATGTAAATCTCTGTGTGGGTGCATGTATGTGTGAGAGCGTGCAAATGTGTGTGTGTGTGTGAATGTGTCTTTGTGTGGACATGTGCATGAGTGTGACTGTGTGTGTAGGAATGTGCGTGAGTGTAGGTGCGAGTGCACGCGTGTGTGTGAATGTGTGAATGTGTGTCTGTGGGTGTAGGTGTGCATGTGCGTGTCTGTGAGTGTGAATGTGGGTGTGGGCGTGAACCTGTGCAGTGTGTTTGGGAGTGTCCGTGTGTGTGTGCGTGGGTGTGGGTGTGAATCTGCGTGTGTGTGTGATCTGAAAGCCCTTCTCCAGAGTCCAGAACCACTGGCCTCTCCCCTGCCCACGGCCCTGTGGGCAAATTCATCTCTGCTGTTCACAAGAACAACAGGAAAGAGTTCCAAACCGTTTTAAAGACATCTAAGGGCACCTGGAAGCCACACACAGCACAGAAAACCAGCAGGACACCATTTGAGCCCCGCCAGCCAGGCCCCAGCAGACGTGTCCCGGGCAGAGGAAGCCAACCTGGAAACAGCATCAAACCCCAGGCCCGGGCACACAGCAGCGGCATCTCAGGGAGCCATTTACGAGGCGAACAAAAACTTCTGAGAGCGGGATGATCACACAGAGACTGACTCTTGAAGAAGTCCCTGAATCTCAGTCTAGAGAACTCCAGGGCTAAGGAACAGAACCGCCAGGCCCAGGTGGCTCAAGGGAAAGTCCTAGTTATTGATGTGAATCTGACACTTTATAGCACTTCAAACAAGAGCTCCTCTTGGAGCTGACTTCTCAGCACCTGCAAGTGCACATACAAAACTCCCTTTGCATTTCATAAATCATGCATTCATAGAACATTTCCTCAAACACCAAGTCCCTGATAACGGTCCTCAAATAAATTAGACAATAAATATCTCTGCCATTTCCCATCAGCAGGTGGAAATTCCCTGCTCGGGTAGTCCGGGAAGCATCTGTCTCCCAGAGCCCATGCCAGCTGCAGGAGGAAGGCCAAGCAGCATGCAGACCTGCCAGAGCACACAGGGACTGGGGACCACATGAGTCACTGGTCGGTGCTCCTAGCTCTCAGCCCCCAGTTCATCCAGAAGATATCACAGTCCTGATCCCGTCCAACTAAAAACAGTAACCGTAGATCTGCTGTGCTTTGGGTAGTACGTGATACCTGCATCACCCTGAACGCAGGTGTGCCAGGAAGCCACCCGTGAGCTGTGGTCTCTCCAGGGCCTTTGTACCTACCCAGCCTCAAGCTCTCCTCACCTGTACCAGCTGGACCTCTGCAGGACATCTGACAAGTGATGCTTCCTGAGAACATGTGGAGATTTCCCCAGGCCGTCTGCTATGGACCTGGGGGGTCACCTTCGGGGAATCACCTGCCCCCTCCTCAACACCTGCCCAGAGTCACAGACAGCTCTGCTTATTCCAGGTGTAACAGAGATGGCTCCATCCACGGAGCACAGTAAACACTTTGCCCGCATCTTCTCAGCCAACCCCACAGGGCGCTACTAACATCAGCCTGTTCTCACACGAGGGATCGGAGAACCAGGCAGGAAGCAAACACTCAGGGTCCCCCAGCAAGAAAGGCAGGGTCGTCCATGCTCGGCTTCCCCTCCAGGAGGGCGGCTTCCGTACCCTCCTGTCTGTAACATAATCCAGCCTGCACCTGCCAGACACGAGGATGGAGAACTACGCTCGGCTCTGTGCTGAAAGTGCCCAGGCCCATCTGTCTACTGAGCCCACCTGCCACTGAGCCGGCCGCTCAGCACCACGTCTGGGTGACTGAGACTGGACAAAGACCACTCACCTTTCCAAAGTCCCGGACATCGAAGAGGTCAAAGGGGTCGAACAGCTCGCTGTTTCTTAATCCAAATTTATCGTGGCAGACTTTAAGGAAGGTGCGTATATTCTTCAGACACAGGAACTGGAGACGAGAAGGAAAAAGCTGTCAGAACCGTAGGTCTGTGAAAACAGCAGTAACAGCAGCAGCATGCTCAGCCTCCAGCCTCCCTGTGCGTGCACACAAGCACGTTCCTGCTGTCACGGAGGAGACAGGCTCAAACCCAAGGAAACCCCCTGGTCCCAAGGCTGGAGGGAGGGGTGCCTGGACCAAAGCAGGCAACCCAGCTCCATGGCTGCCCTCATCACAAAGCTTCAAAACCCAGCAGGGCTTCACGCTCCGGGAAGATGCACCGATCTCCATCCAGGCCAGTCCAGACGTGGAGATGGCACCCTTAACCGCCTGGGCCGTTGGTGACCGTCCAACCCACACCCCCTCCCCAGTGCATCCAGCATGTTTCGACACCAACAATCATGCCTGGGGCAAAACACACTGGGCTTGAGTCATACGTGCTCACACACACGACTTCTGACGGCACAGAGCCTCCTAATTACCACACATGTGACAATGTCAATAGCCAGGAACCACCCCTGGGAAGGCATGGCGACCCCGGGCAGCAGCATGTGGTACCACGGTGCGAGCTGGTGGGAGCACCAGGGGTCATCTCCTCTCCACCCACCACCCCAACATGAGCTCCCGGCCTGCTCAGGGCTTGACATGCAACTGGGGCAGGGGACCAGGGGTGGACAGGATTCCCAGTCAGTCAGTCCTGAGGGAGAAGCAGCTGGTAGAGAAACGTAGGGGAAACGGGCGAGGGGCACGGAGCACGGGCTTTGGAGGCACTCAGGCCCTGGGTTCGAATCCTGTCTGCCGGCTGTAACCAGCAAGAGCAGGGAAGGTGGTTCCAGCTCCTGAGACCTGGTTTGCTAATACAACCTGTCTCGCTGGGTTAGTCATTGCCCTGATGGCCCAGAGGGGCCTCGCGTATGGGAGCCATCAGCCCGCCCACTCCTGCTCAGCACGGCCTGGGCACACACAGCCCAAGAACAACCCAGGATTTCAGACCACCAACAACCATTCCCTAAGGGACACACTGCCTAATTTCAAGAGAAGTGCAGAAAGCCTGTCCCTGCTCACCAAGAATTTAGACAAATGGACAGACTTAGACATAGGACAGGCCAGGATCAGACCCTAAGAGCATACACTTGAGCATATGCCTGGGTCGGCGTGACCCGAGCTGCACTGAGAACTCCTGAGAGCCTGCTGTCCCCAGCGGGACACACACTCCTGCCTGCCCCCGCCCGCAGCAGGCCCTGGGCCACTCCTTCCTCCTGGCTGGGGTGGGTCAGGCGCCGTTCACAGAGGACGCTGACTCATCTGCTCAGTCACACAGTCATTCTCTGTCCCTCCTCCTCTCTCGCCCTCTCCTTGTGTGTGTATATAATTTTTTTGAACATATAAGATTAACTGCAGACATGACACTTCTTTATCCTTAAATACCTGACTGCATATTTCCTATGAACAAAGACGTCCTCCTCCATAATCTCAGTACCGCTGTCAAAATCAGGACGTTAACAGGGGTACCACGTAATTATCTTATCTATAGACCTTACATTCTTCACTATCTATGCATAAAGGACAATCAAAATGTTCTTTATAACAAAGAAAAGAAAATTCTGGCCCAGGGTCCAGTCCACGATTAAGTAGTCGTGTTTCCTTAGTTTCCATCAACCTAGAGCAGTATTATCCAGCAGAACTTTTAGAATGCTGGAAATGTCCCATATACGTGCTATCCAACAGAGTAGCCACTAGGCGCATGTGCCCACGGAGCACTTAAAATGTGGCTGATCCAACTGAAACACTGAATTTCTCATTTAATTTTATTTTGATTAACTTAAAAGCCACACGTGGCTCTTGATGACTGGTTTGTACCATGTGGATCTAAAACACACCTCAGTCTTTGTCTTTCACGATCTGACATTTCTGAAGAATACAGACACAGAAGGACAAAAAAAAAAATGTCTGCTTCCACTTATAGGAGGGACCAGAGAGACAGAAAGTAGAACGGGGGTGCCAGGGGCTGGGGAAGGGGCAGGGGCAGTTGGGGTTTAATGGGGAGAGTTTCTGTTTGGGAAGATGAGCAAGTCCTGGAAATAGTGATTGTTATGTAACATTGTGAACGTACTTAATGCCACTGAGGTGACACTTACGAATGGATACAATGGTAAATGTTATGCTATATATATTTTACCACAGTAAAAAAAATAAATACTTTTTAAAAGAGAGAGACACTTGGAGACACAGATCCCAGGGAGCAGTCCACGTGCCGACGGAGGCAGAGACGAGCGATGCGGCCACAGGCCGGGAGCACCAAAGACGGGAACAGCCACCGGGAGCTGGGGAGAGACACGGATTCCCCCTCGGAGCCCCCAGCAAGAAACCGGCCCCGCTGACACCTGATCTTGGACTTCCAGCCTCCAAAACTAAAACAGTAAGTTTCTGCGGCTTTAAGCCACCAAGTCTGTGGCACTTGTTCAGGCAGCCCCAGGACACTCACACACAGTCCCAGCCTGAAAGCGGGGGTGGCGGGGACCTGAGCCACAGAGCCCCCCCAGCTCCACCCTCTTGCTTGTCGGGCTCTGCAGGACCCGCTGCAGCTTCCAGCCCGACTCGACTATTTTCTGCACATTGCTCATCTCTAATTTCCACTAAGTATTTATTTTAATTCCTCCTCGGCCTCCCATTTTTAGAGTTAATTACACAGGCCCTGACCATAATCACAGCCGGCGAGGCCCAGGTTTCCTTTCAGTGCTCAGAACAGGCCCGGCGTCTGCCCCGCCTGGTCCCAAGCCCACCCAAGGCCCCTCTGGCCAACCTGACCTTCAAGAACACCTCCCAGTGCAGCTCTGGGCGCACCTCAGGCACCCAGGCTGGCCTCTAGACTTGAGACACAGGAGGACGAGGAGATGGGACAAAGAGCCTGGACGCCACCGTGTGAGGGAGCAGCGCACAGTGGCCTGGCTTCCCTCCTGGGCGTTTCCTGCGCTTCACCCACCGGATGCATTCATTCCTCGTGTTTCTTAATGCAGCCCATGTACACAAAGTAAGAGAAACTGAGGCACAGAGGTAAGGACTTGGACACCTGACGAGAGGCGGCAGGGTCAAGAATGAGCCCAGCAAAGAGGCCAAGGTCCAATATACGAGGACTCTTTGATAAGTTCATGGACAAATGGAATTAAAAGATAATAACTTTCCACGAACCTTCTGAAGCACCTTCATGCACAGACAACGTCTATGTCTGGGTGTCAGATTCCTCCTGCTGCCCCTGTGCACTAGTGACAGCGTCCCTTTAATCTCTCTTTTTTTTTTTCCTTTTTGTCTTTCTTCGTGACCGGCAACAGGATCGCAACCCTCGGTGTCACGCCTGCACCGCGCTCAACCAGTGAGCGGACCAGTCTCTATGTGGGATCCAAACCCTCGGCGGGAGTGCCGCCGCACTCCCAAGCACTGCCACACTCTACCGAGTGCGCCACCGGGCCGGCCCGTCCCTTTAATCTCTTAAATGATAAGTTATATGGTCACTCTACCTACTACCCTCATTGTACAATTAGGGAAACTGAGGCCCAGGGATGGAGAGGGAGCAGAAAGGGTCATGCAGCAAAGAAGGGCCAGACCATGCCCCGATTACAGGCCCCTTTCCCTTCCCACCACGCAGGGCAGCGGGCAGCTCCGTCCCTGCTGCGTCCACCCACCTATCTCTGGTGCCCCACCCCCAAGCCCAGGAGGGACATGGCCAGGCCCTGGATAATCAAAGCCTCGTGGTCCCACACAACAGGGACAGGTTCAGATTCCAGAAAGAGACTCCTGAAGGTTGCAGGTGAGAGGACCAAGGGCTGGAGCTGCTGCGAGCACATCTCAGCCACGCAGGGCTCGCGAGGACACAGGCTGAGCTGCAGCAGGCAAGGGAGGGCCCAGACAGGGGACAGCAGGAGGCCAGGAGCTCCTGTCCTTGCTCAAGCCGGTGGGGCTGGGTGTGGCAGTCACCTCTGTCCCTGTGGCTTCAGAGGCAAGCAGCCTTCTTTCTCGGCCCTACGCGGCCTGCAGACCCTCCACAAATGACGGCCATCGCTTCACTAGTGTCACAAAGCAAATGCTCACCCCCAACAGTAAGTCCAGCCAGGTGGCCACAATAAGGGTCTGTCCCTGGAAAACTGGCCCCATGACAAAGGGCCCAGGGCTGAGCCAGCTCTCCCTGGGGCTGGCCAGCAGCAGGGCCTACTGGGCCCCAAACAACCCCACGCCCAACCCTACAACCAGTTCAGGCCACTGCATCAAGAGGCAGGGACGTGAAGCAGACCAGGTACTGGAAATGTCAGCCTTCTCAGATCTAATCAGGCTGAAATCATATCAGCAGCAGGACACTGGCTCCAAGCCCTGCCGGCCAGCGCCCAGGCTCAGCTGGACAAGGCAGCCTGGGCCCTTCTCACTGGCATCTGTCACCCAGCTCCTGCAAGGCCCCAGGGCAGGGTCACAGATGAGAGGCAGGGCAGGGCCTGGGCACCAAGCGCACCCTCAGGAGGAAGCTTCCCGGGCCAAGCGGGCCAAGCTCACGTGGCCCCACTAAGACCATTGCTCTCTGGTGGCTTATGAAACCAATTTACCATGATCAGGGAGACAGTGCCAGGGCCAGCCCCTCCCTGCCCTGCAGAGGAGCTCACGGCAGCCTAAAGAAAGCAATCACTGGGCAGGACAGCCTGCACGCTGCGAGAACCCTGATGTTACTCCTCACCGGGCTCCCCAGGCAGAGCTGGAATGGGACACAGAACAGGCCTGCCCTTCCCTCTGGAGCTCACGTCTCCCTCCCTGGGATGCTCACATACCTCAGCACTAAGAGGTGGGTATGAAAGGGTAAACTGAGGCCCAGGGAGGTGAAACCACTTGCCTGAGGTCACTTGGCTAGCAGCCTTCAGCCGAGGATGTGTGACTGGAACGTGGGTGGCCTGGGCACCAACCACTGGGCAAGGGAGGGCAGCAACCATGGGGCCCCACGCCAACCACGAGCTAGGCAGGACGCCCACATGATCCAATACACCAACCCGTTTAAAGCCTGCAGTGGCCCCTTTCCACAGATGGACAAACTGAGGCTCAAAGCAGCTAGATCACAGACAGGCCTAGGATACACGGTAAATGGTGTGATGGGGTGATGGCCTATAGGGGTAGGGGGGACAGTGCAAGAGGGCGGGGTTTGCGTTTTCAAGGCTGACCCCTGCCCGGGGTGGGCCAGGAGGGAGGAGTGGGGTGCCTGCTGCTGCCACTGCGAGATGTGACCCCTCTCTGGCAGACCTGGCTCCTAATTCCATCCCCCTTGGGTGTGTGCATGGGTGAGTCTCATCTATACCGTAAGAGTCTGGTCTGGAGCTCCAGAGATCCTTCCAGTTCCAGCCTTCCAGGCTTCTCAGTGCACTGACTCACAATAATCAAATCACAAAGCTCCACCACAGCGAGGGTTTCCCTGAATGCCAGGCACAAGAGCCCCGCTGCACTGCCCAGAGCAACCCAGAGTCATTACAGCAATTCCTGATCTGCAGATAAGGAAACTGAGGCTCTGAGAGGTTTCCTAGACAGCCCAATGTTGCTAGCAAGGACGTGACAGAGTTAGCAACAGATCTGGAATGGTTTGACCTTCGAGGCCAGACCGCTGACCTCTAAGCTATCCTTTCTATAGGTTTCTGAGGAGGGGGATTTTAAAGAAGAAAACAGCACTTTTAGGAAAATTAAGTCTGGTCAGGGATGAGGGGGAGACCCTGAGAGTAGGAGCGCAGGATTTGGGTTTGATGGGCAGACCCTATGCACAGAAACTAGGGCACAGGAATCTGGCCATGGGGGAGGGAGGCTGACCAATTCCTATGCACATAATCGTTAACAGCACGTGCGCCCTCTCAGTCCACCAAAACCTCTCACCTTTACATCCACTTCTGAGCCATCCCTACAATAAACTTTTATTGTAAGCCCCAGTTTGCAGATGTGGAAACTGAGGCACAAGAAGGAAGGTGACCTCAGATATGAAGCCAGGCCCAGTCCCTCTCAGGGTGCCCCTGGCCTGTCCCTTTGGCTGCCCCTCTGGCCATGTCAGAATACTTATGCCCCTGGGAATGATGCTCAGCTGGGCTTGGGGGCCCTGCAGGGAAAGCCCCTGGCTGGGCTCTGGGGATCCCCTGCCCAACCGTCCCCCTGCCGGGACAAATTGTCACCAGCATGCAAAGTTCCTCCTGACTCTACCACACAGGCCTGTCTCACACAGTCCCCCGCCTCCCCCACACCTCGTGGTGACAGCCCTGGCCTGGCCTCCGCTCCCACCCCATGACCACATGTCCTCTCCAGACCTCCATCTTTCAGTCTGTAAAATAGGCAGGGAGAACCCTGCCCTCTGATGTCCCCGCTGCTGGGCCCCTTGCTCAAGATAAGAAGCAACACTGCACACTGGGGCCCTCTCCCTGGGGAGGTCCAGAAGTGCACGAGACACCATGGAAAAGCAGAGGCAGGGGCTGGCCCCACACCCCGCCAGGGCCCCGTGCTCTGCACATTGGCAACAGCCCCCCAGCCACATCCCTCACAGTCCCACCCCGCAGGGTCCTGAGGCTGTCACCCCTGCTAGCCTCTCATCACCAGCAAAACTCCTCAAAGCTGCCCCCCGGGTGCTGGGGGAGACTGCAGACTAGCAGGGACCTCCAGGGACCTGCCTCAGGCTCTCTGCTCACAGCCAAACCACCGCTCCCCCTGCCACAGGCAAGACACCAGGACGCCACAATCCCGAGAGAGACTGGAACAGCAGCCTCTGGGCCCACGAGAGAATAGGAATTCTCTCAAAACATCTGGATCTTTCTGAGAGAGACGGGAGTCTCCATATCTGACTTTCCCGTTCTAGACAGTCTCCACCAAGTGCCCACGGACACTGAGTTTTCTTGGAATATCTGAACCGGTGACACTAAAACTGTGCTGGACACACGCCGCACTGGAGTGGAGTTCACTTCGTGGGGCCGCAGGTCCGTGCTGATCAGCAATTCTGACGGGCAGCTCAGGATGTCTTTGATCAATAAAAAATGGGAAAATGAATTAATTTCTTGTTTTATTTATGCCATGCTCATTCCAAAAACGATTTAAAAGGGCTTCATTACTATTTAATAGAAGCAGCTTGCTGGGATGGATCACACTTGGGGCCCGTGGGGTAGATAAACAGGCAACCTTGGGGTAACGAGCTGGCCAGGCACCCCAAGGGGCCAGAAGCTGAGACTGTTCACTCCCTCTGGGTCCCAAATACCCTGGACAAAGCCTAGCCTGTAGCAGGGGATCAACACCGGGTAAATGAGAAAACGAACAAATGAATGAAGGAGTGAATGAATAAGTTTTCTGAAGCGTTCCAAGGTGTCCCCCGACTGCTGACATCTCTCTTTTCCCCAGCAGCAGTGACTCCAGGATGGCTTTGAAGCTGTCCGGGGCCCCCAGGGACACTGCCACTGCTTAGGCGGCCACCCTCACTTCCAGAATCATCTCTTCCAAAAACAAGCGGGCAGGTGGAAGGTGCGGTTTGGCCATGACCACTTGTCCCTGCACACATCACCATCACCTGCGCACCTCTACGCATCGGCCCATCAGGGGTCCACCAGCTGGCCAAACTCCAAAACAGCTCTGTGAGGGAAGGATCATTTACCACCTGCTTTACAGGTGAGGAAACTGAGGCTCAGGGAGGCCTGGATCTGGATTGGAACTAGTCTAACTGCACAGCCCTGCGGTCACCGTCAACACCACAAGGCTTCTCAAGCCATTACCAGGGCCGTTGTGATGGCGCCAGGCCCCCAGCACTGAGCCCACAAAGAGACACCCACGATGGCAGGGCTCCCGGGGGGGACTTTGGAAGCTGCTCCAGCTCATGCACTGCTCCAGGCAGAGAAGCGCAGCTCAGCCAGGGATTGATTGATGAGTGCTGGGGATTCGATTATGTCTGGACCATTTAACAGGAACACTTCCTCCGTGTGGGCCCACTTCCTCGCTGCACACGCAAGGGGACGAGGCGCCAGTGCCAGCAGGCTGAGGGATGCACCCCACCGCCTTTGTGCAGGGCCTTGCACAGCACCTCCCTGCGCCCGGCTGTGCCACTGCCGAGCTGCTCTCCCGCCGCGAGCTGGAGGAGGAGGGGGTGTTTCTTTTGTGCACACGGAGGTCTTCCAGGGGCCAGCCACGCCCCACATCAAGGGCAGGCAACTGGGACCAAGGAAACGGGGCAGGGCAGTCAGTGAGGCGGGCGGAGTCTTTGTGCCCGTATGAGAGGGACTCTGACGGCCAAGAGCAGGCAGTTCAGCACACAGTATCCAGATTCGTCCACCGAAGTGACAGAAAGGACCAAGTCAACAGTGTGTCCCACTCCAGCATTTTGTAAAGGTTTCCAGCACTTAGAGCTGCACTAACACTTGGTGTGCTAAAACGACAAACGATGGCATTTTTGCTTTCTGCAATAACAAACAGTGTCCGCTGAGTGCTGGGTCCCTGGTTCATGAGCCCCGTGCCGCAGGTGGAGGAATGGCCTGGGGACCACCCCGTTCACCAGTGAAGGAGGGCCGGGGTCTAACCCAGGTGGGAGCCCAGAGCCACAGGCAAGGGGAAGCCACCTCTGGGAGCAACCTTGGAGGCAGAAGGAGCCAAGCTGTGCAAGATGGAGACAGAGCTGCACGTGGTCTGTCAGTGGGTATCTCTCTGTCTCTCTGATCCCGGCTCCCCTGGGAGGAAAGTGCGCCCCACCGATGCTACGGCTTCCTCCTTCCCTAGGGCATAAGCCGGTAACCTGGAAACCAGACACCTCCAACAATGTCGACCAACATGTGATTCAGGGACTCGGCACTGGACCAGGGAGCCCGCCGAGTCAGACCCACGAAGACAAGTCCTGGCCCTCAGCAAGCTTCCTGACCCCTGACTCTGCTCCCTTCCCCTTCTCCCCCCGCCATGTCTTGACCCATGTCTTGACCCATTTCCGATGCCCTCCAGCCACCTTCCATAAGGACTCAGCATGACACAAGGTAGGCTGGGGGCTCTGGATGTGTGGCCATGCAGCTGACACTCTGGCACCATGGGGCTCTGAGTCTTTGACTGTGCTGTTCCCGTGGCCTGAACACTGTTCCCGATCCCACTTCCCATGACCTGACCTCTTCTTTTTCAACCCTTCGGGACAGCTCCTGAAGAGACAAGTTGCCTTTCTCCCCAGTGTGCCCCTCCATTAATACTCCTCCTCCAACCATGGGCCACGGTCACATTGGGCCACCTGCTCACCACATCCAGACAGCTGGTGGTGTGAAATGGAGAGAGGGCTTCCCAGAGAGATTGGGGAGGGGCTCAGCTGGCTGTTTGCAAACAGGGCCCTAGTGACGTGGATTTGATAGGTCTGTTACCAGAGCCAAGACCCCAAACTCCAACCCACAACAGGCAGCTTGGCCCGTGCCACGAATCGCAGGTCCTCCCCCCAAAAGGACACAGGCAAGAGTGCCCAGTGGCTCCAGATCCCAGAAGATCCCAGATGCGACAGAGCACATGTGCTCAGGGCTGGGTGTCACCTAATGATGGGGCTTCACTCTCCACCCTTCTCGGGGTCCCTTCCTGCGCAGGCCTGGCTCCTGGATGAGCTCTGCAGGAAACCCCAAGCTCCCAGCAGGCACCAGTCAGAACCAGCAAGAGGGAAGACCCAGAGGCCCAGCGCCCAGGGCTCCCCCCAACAGCCGGGGTCTGTCCATCTGTCTGCACACAGCCTGGAGCCTCAGCAAGCGGGTTCCAAAAGGTCGAGAAGTCAAGCTCTCAGGCAACAGGGAGACGCTCTGGCGGCCAAGCTGCAAAACGATCCCTCTCCATCCTGACTCTAACTTACTTCCTCCCCAACACTCGAGGGGAAACCCACCAAGAAAAACAATCCTGGAGAAGTCTGAAAGTCTGAGCAGGGCGGGCAGGCAGCTGGGGGACTTCATCCTCAACTCTGTGCTCCCACTCAATCAACAGACACTTAATTGGCACCTACTGTGTGCCAGGCCCTGCCGCAGGGTCCCAGGCTCAGAGAAGGCAGAGTGGAACCCAGCAACGACCACCCTGAGCCAGCAGCTGCAACGAAGGAATCTGTGCTCTCCCCCAGCGCCTGCATGGAACCACTCCCCAGCAGCCCCCAACAGACCCGCCACCACGGCTAATGGCCTGCTTGAGCCGGAGGGATAAAGAGTGGCCCACGTTATTAGGACTCCAAGGTCAGGGTCAGATCAAAGGTTTTCTACAAAGCTAGCAGGAAATTGCTTTTCTAATATTTCTGGATAACCATCTTCCCTGAGCCAGCTTCTGAACACTGGAGGGTTCACAGCCCACTCTGCCACAGCCTGGCTCCTCCAGGCAGGCTCGGCTCAGAGATCAGCCCAGACAGTGCCTGCGCCCTGCGCCCCCCACCTCGGATGCTCAGCCCTCCGCTCTCTGCTGCAGTCCAGCCGCCAGACCACGAATGCGGGCCACGAGCCATCTGCAACATCGCCCCCCATCTCTGCGTCTCACTTTCTCCCTCTCTTGCCCCTTCCAGAAAGTGCCCCCCTCCCCAGCACAATGTGGACCCATCCAGCTCCAGACAGCCCCAAGCAGAGCACGATCCGCTGTCATGGCTCTCCCACTGCCCGCTGAGACGAAAGCCACATGCGTCCCTTCACGGCCAGCACACACTGGATTATCGCTGCCTAGTCTGAATGAGCGAGTCTTGCTATTATCCCTTCCTGCTGAGCTGAAAATATTGAAGGGAAAATGTAATTGTAGCGCTAGAGAGCTTCCAGCGCGGGAGGGCAAAAGCCAGCGTTCTTCCATAGTCAGGAAGCAAGGCCCTTTGCCGGGGATGCGCAAGGTGGAAGGCAGCCTCATCCCTGCAGAAGGCCCGGGCCAGCCACGCTGCAGCCAGATGTTGGAAACTCTTCTTAGACAAACTGACAAACGGGCACCCAGACCTGGCCCTGGGGAAGGTCAGCGTGGGAAGGGGGCAGGCTCTGAATGACCTTTCACTCTGGAAGAGCCCCGGCTCCCACCATATCCCACTGAGAGCCCCTGCTGGGGCCTGCCAGATACACCCTGGCGATGCCCTGTCCTCAGCCCCCAAGGCAGGCAACAAAGCCCTGGGCAGTGCGGAGTGGCAGTCATCCAGGGGCAGGTCCCAGCTGGACGCCCTCAGGACCTCCTCTCCTCCCCCGCAGTTCCTGTGCTGGGTGAGGCCCCTGCTCAGCCCGGACACCTGCGACCTGCCACGTCACCTCCCAGAGCCTCTGTTTCCTCACCTATCAAATAGAGTTGGCAGGAATAGCCACAGCAGCCGCTGCCATACCATGGGTGGGTCACCTGCCTTGTGCTGGTGACAGCAGTAAGGCCTTTAGGCAGGACAGCTCTGCCAACAGGAACCGACCCATGAAGCAGAGACACCATCCCCCCTTGACAGATAAGGAAAGGGAGGCTTCAGGAAATGATGTCGCCTGCCAAGTGCCTCAGTTAGCTCAGGCTGCTGCAGCAAAACACCATAAACTGGTGGTTTGTAAACAACAGACGTATTTCTCACACTGCTGGAGGCTGGAAGTCAGAGGTCAGGGCATCGGCAGGGTCCAGTTCGGGGGAGGGTTCAGGTGCAGACAGCCGACTTCTCCTGGTGTCCTCAGGTGGCAGACAGCAGAGGGAAGCAAGCCCTCCTGGGACTCTTACGAGGACATGTCCCATCACAAAGGTCCTGCCCTCACGACCTCACCTGTACCTAATCACCTCCCCAAGGCCCCACCTCCTAAAACCCTCACTTTAGGGGGTAGGGTTTCACATATGAATTTTGGGGAGACACGTTGAGTCCACCACACCAAGTGCAGTGGATTGGATGGCGGCCCCAAAAAAGACATGTCCACGTCCTGACCCCCAGAACCATACTTGTGACCTTATATGGAAAAGAGCAGGTATAATCAAGGATCTTGAGATAAGATCATCCTGTATTATCTAGGGGGTCCCACATCCAATGACAAGTGTCCTCAGAAGAGAAGAGGAGAGAAGACAGAAGAGGAGAGGCCACGTGAAGACAGAGGCAGAGGCTGGAGCCGTGCGGCAGAAGCCAAGAAGTGTCCAGGGCCAGGGGGCCGCGAGAGGCAGGAAGACCCTCCACTGGAGCGCCAGAGAGGGAACGCAGGCCTGCCGTGCCTGGACATCTGACCTTCGTTCTGCAGAACTGAGAGAGAATAAGTTCCTGCTGTTGTAGGCACTTGGTCTGTGGTCATTTGGTAGAGCAGCCCCAGGTGGCCAGCTGGTCGGAGGCAGCCCCATACCCTCAGCCACTGTGCTCCACAGCTCAACACAGCAGGCCCCCACAAACGTGGGAGGAATGAATGAACGGCGCTCTGATGGGAAACCGAGGCAAGGGTCCTCTTGGTTTCTCCCACCTTTCATTCCAGTTCTCTGCCATTCACATGACCGTAGGCTCTCCAACAGCCCCCCTGGCTGGAGCCCCCGGACCCTAGACCTGGCAGACCAGGGCCCTCAGCAAATGCGTATTTGTCCCCCAGGCCCAGTCCAGGGCTCTCTGGGGAGCAAAGTCCCCAAAGGGACTCCCAGTCAGTAGGAAAGTCAGGATGCACCTGTGTGGGCCCCAGACCCAGCTCCCTCTGGCATTCATGGCACTCAGCTCCAGACACCCCTGAATTGTGGGGGGGGCCACAGGGGTGGGGCAGACCCAACCAGCTTTCAAGCAGAGAGATTTGGGTTCAAATCCTGAATCTCCCCCCACCACCACCACACCCTCCCCGGGAAACCCCGCCCCCAGGACTCCAGCGCCAGGATGACCACACCTCTCAGCCCCCAGATCTGCCAATCCGGCGGCTGCCTCCAAACCTCCACCCCAAAACCAAAAAGGCACTGAAACCGGCCTGCGGTTCGCCACCCCAGGTGTCCTCGCTCCGTGGAAGCCACCCCACCACTCACCAGAGGCTGGAGCCAGCAACTGGAAAGCAGCAGTGACCCCTCCCACAACCCCCTGTAGAGGAAAGTGACCCTCCCACATGTAACAACCCAACACATTACATGTGATATGTTTAAGATCCCAGCCCCATAAATGCCAAGGGACATAAACCATCCCTCTCCAGGCCCAGCTCGTGGGCATCACTCTGCGGTTAGTAGAACTCATTTCAAGAAGAGAGACCAAATGCAACGTTCCATTACCCTCCCAGTCGCTCCCAGGGACTTCTGAGAAGCAGTCTGGGCCCTGCTTTAAAAAGCTGTCCCCAGGGACACACCACAGCTCATGTCCGGCCCACTTACTGAGGGCCTGTGGCCCCACACACATGGCTGAGGTGCTGAATCAGCTCTGGGGGGGGGGGGCCC
>NW_007731491.1:48699-73322 GCF_000696425.1 Galeopterus variegatus
GAATCAGCTCGGGGGGGGGGGGGGTCACTGCAGAAGCAGCTGGCAGGCCCAAGTAGTGGCAGTATGTCCCACGGGAGAGGCCCCAACAGGAGAGAACCCCACAGGAGAGGCCCCCATGGGAGAGGCCCCCACAGAAGAGGCCCTGGCAGAAGAGGCCCCAACTGCGGAGGACTCCTGGGAGAGGCCCTAACAGGAGACGCCTCAGCAGGAGCGGCCCCAGCAGAAGAGGCCCCAAAAAGACCAACAGGAGAGGCCCCAACAGGAGAGAACCCCACAAGAGAGAACCCCACAGGAGAGGCCCGGACAGGAGAGGCCCTAATGGGAGAGGCCCCCATGGGAGAGGCTCCAGCAGAAGAAGCCCCAACAGGGGAAGCCCCAACAGGAGAGGCCCCAGCAGGAGAAGACCCAATGGGAGAGGCCCTTAATAGCTTCCCTGAGCTCTGCAGGGGCCATGCAGCATTTCAAGGAGCTTTTGTCACCTGGTGATGGAAAGGACCCAGAGTGCCAGGACAGAAGCAGCACACGCAGGTGTTCAGTGAAATTTGAGGGAACTCACGTGCACCCTAGACGCTTGGGGAAGACACAGTCCAGGCCCAGGAACAGAAAGCTGGACTGGCAGGTGCCACGCCCTCCCTCCACCCCACAGCACCCCTGGGTGGGGAATGCTACTGACGCCCCAGTGGGGGGTAGCTGAGCACAGGGGTGTGCGCATGTGCAGGTGTGTGCATGTGCGTGTGGGCATGTGTGCATGCACTCACCTGTGCGGGGGGTGTGTACCTGTGCACACACACGTATGTGTGGTGTGTGTGCTACACGTAACAAAGCTAAGCAAAAATATGTCTGCAGGTAGACAATTGCTTTAACTCTAAACAGGTGCAGGGTGCGGTGTAAACACGTTTTCCTGTTTTCAAATGCACATCATTTTCCTCACGCCACCGTTTGCATGTGACAAACACAAGGGTCTTGACGTGAGGAAAGGCGGGTCCACACGCTCCTCCCGCTGCCCTGGCCCCGCACCAGCGCAGCCTGCTCAGAGGGGGTCTTTGGCCTGATGGGCTGCTTCCTATGGGAGCCCTGCCCTCTTGGCGGTCCTAACCTTTCCTTCCATCATTCATGCAGGCCCCTAATACTCACGCGTCACTTACGGCCCAGGCTCTGGGAACACCCTGGGGAGCAAGGCAGCTGCGTCACCCTCCACAAGGAGCCGAGGGAACGTGGCCCAACGCCAGACGCCAACACACAGCTCTGGCAGCAGCCGAGTCCAAGCGCAGGCCCCCCCCTACCCTCCAGTCCCCCCAGCCCACAGGGCCCTTTAAATATTCCACTTCCGTGGCCTCTGCTCCCCCTTGCGGCTTCCTGGTGGCCCTGGACAAGTCCCTGACCCTCTCGCAGCCTCAGTCTCCCCAGCTCAGTGGCTCTGAATGCACTCCCTGGGATTTCACGGAGAAGGAAGAGGATGTCCTCACAAGTCATGTGGGGGAGGGGGTCTGCCACTTAACAACTGGTTTGCAAACCAGGACCTCGACCTCTCCAGCAGGGGCCCCTCCCACCCATGGCCTTCAGCCCAAAGCCCCCGGGCTTCCGGGAGGGTCTCTGGCTCTCTGGCTCTCTGGCCGAGGGCAGGGGTCTGGGGTACTCTGACTTCCTACCTTTCTGAATTGCTTCTTTGTCCGTGGTTTTTTTTTTTTTTCCTAACGAGTAAGCGTTACTTTTAGAATTTCTTAAACAGCTCCCTCCCTCTGGGCTGACTCTGGGAGGAGCGACGCGACCCCACGCATGTAGCATGTGCGATCAGTACAGCTGGCAGGCAGCACTGCAGCTTCCTAGATCAACCGAGAAGCTGCACTTTCTGGAAATTCCAGCCACACCAGCACCAGGACCCTTGAGCAGAGTTCCGGGGAGTGAGCAGAGGGGGCTTCACTGACGCCAGGCGAACAGCTGGGCCAGCCGAGGTCAGGAACGTTCGCAGCTGCGAGCTCACCCTCACCCCCACCCGGGCAGGTGGGGGTTCAGTGGTAGGGGTTCAGAGGGAGGCTACACCTGCCCAGCTGGGGGTCTGGGGTCCTGGGTACAGAGCCATGCGGGGTAGGGCAGAGGAGGCGGGGAACGCCTCCAGGAGGAAAGCTGGGCCACTGCTGGAATTTCACCTGGGAGCAAAGCACCAGTCCTGACTCCACCTGCTCTGGGTCACAGGAAGGGCAGATGGTAGCAGAACGTACCTGCCCCCCTGCCCCCTCACCTGCCCACCTGCCATGGGCACCTGGAGCCCCACAGTAGGCCGGAGTTCGTGCCAGTGCCCAGTGTCTCTCTGGTTCCTCTCTCTCCTGAAGGCCTGCCCCCGCTGGTGCTCTCTGGGCTGGGACCACCATCCATGTTTCACCAGGTGGGGAGACCGAGGCCCAGACTGGGATCAGGGGCCTCCCCTGCACCAGCTGCCAGGGGTCCTGTCTCATTTTAACAGGGAAGGAAACGTGCCCGGAAAGCAGCTCCATGGGATAAAATGTAGAAACAACCACTACTAGATAAGGGGGCGGGGGAGTGGGGGATATAATGAAACCAACAAGACCTCCCACCCTAAAACACCACTAACCACTTGGGAGTTTTTATCTTGAATCCATTTTTGGGGGGGGTTTTTGTTGTTTATACAAAATTGACTTGGGATAATATGCCGTCTTGAGTCCTGGTATTTCCTCCCTTGCATTGTGAGTGTCCCCAGCTCACTGCCTAATATGCCGCCTTGGGCATTAGGAATGGGACATTTTCCACAGCCTGGGCCATGCGTCCCTCATCCAATCCCTTCCTGTTGGGCACGTGGGTCGTTTCCATAGTTTCACTGTTATAATCTGCACGACAGTGAAAGGCTCTGTTCCCCAAAGGCTTGCACCGCATTTGAGGGTCTCTCCTTAGAAGCAATTTCCACACTGGGCCAGAGGCTCCGCCTCCGTTTGAGGGTCCCTCACGGTGGGGGTGGGCAGGGGTGAAGCGAGGAGGAGAAGCCAGCACGGGGGCCTGGTGTCTTCCAGGTCAGGTCAGCAGGGAAGTCATCCTGGGGCACAGCAAGAACCAGAGAAAGTCGAGTCCCCTGGACACCCACCAGCCCAGGGCGCCCTGCCCAGGGCCGCACGATGCAGGGGCCTTGGGCCAAGACGGACTCTACCAAGCTAAGATGCTGCTCCAGCGAGGACCAGGGCACAGCCCACCTTCCTCACTCCCCACCACGCCTGCACCACGTCCTCCTCTGCGCCAGGCACGGGCTCCAGGAAGAAAAGCCCTTGTCACCCCCAGGAAGACAGAGCTACAACCCAAGACTCCCAGGCTGGGCCTGCGAGGTGCACCCAGCCCCGCCCGCCCCGGGTGTTATTTTGGGCGGAGGCAGCGGGGCAGCCGAGAGAAGTGAGAGGGCAGCAGAGCGACTCTGAGCTGGTGAGACACGGAGCCGGGCCCGGCAGCTGCGGCCCATCGGGAGGGCTGGCCCGGGCGGGGTGCAGGGCCCCCGAGGACGGAACCACCAGCCAAGCTCTCCTCCGGGCAACGCAGGACGAAAAGCCAAAGGCCCCTGGGCCACGGTCCCTGCCGCTGCTGGCCCTCACCACCCAGGCTGGACTGGACCCGCGGAGGCCTCCCGCGCGGCACGCCCCTCTGGCTGTCATCTCGGGAGGCTGCTCTATGGAAAGAGCCAGTGCCCTCAGCAGCCCCACTCGGGCGTCTCTCCACACCCCTCCATGTCCTCCTCCTGCCCCACTTGCCCCCTCAGGCCCTGCCACCCCACCCCTGGGTGCCACCCCACCCCTGGAGCTGCTGCTCCGCACGGCCCCCTTCACAGCCCATCTGCCCACTCGGCTCTCAGGCTGGACTTTCTCTCACCTCCACAGCCTGAGCCCTCCACGTCAGGCACTGGACCCTCCGCCTGTCCCCACCAGGGGGCCCCTGGGTTTGGAGGTACCAAGCACCCAGGACACGTCCAGACAAAAGAGAGAGGAAGCAGCAAGGGAGACTGAGTCATGCACACACACACCCCAGAAGAAGATAAGCCTGTGTCCTAACTCCCACCCGGAACCTCAGAACCCGATCTTATTTGGGAACAGGGTTTTTGTAGATGTGATTTCAGTAAGGATCTCAAAATGAGATCATCCTGGGTTAGGGTAGGCCCTAAATTCAATGACCAGTGTCTTCTCAAGAGACAGAAGAGAGACACAGGGAAGAAGCCACGTGAAGACGGAGGCAGAGGGGGAGTGATGCAGCCACAACCATGGAACGCCCGGAGCCACCAGGATCCGGGAGAGGCAGGAAGGACCCTCCCCCAGAGCCTCCGGGGGGAGCACGGCCCTACCCACACCCTGACTTCAGTCTCCTAGCCTCCAGAACTGGGAGAGACTCCATTTCTGTTGTTTTAAGTCCCGCAGTTTGTGGTCACTTGTTACAACAGCACAGGACACTCGGAGAGACCCGGCAGGCTCTGATGCCCAAAACTCAAGGCCTGTTTCTCTGGGGCTCCACCTTGCTCACGGCCTTTCCATGGGGTCACGGCTCCACTTCCATGGAAGCACATGGACCAGGTTGAGCCGATGGTCTCCCGGGGCAGAGGGTCTCCCCGAGGTCTGACACTCCAGTGTTCATGACACCAAACTGCCCAAAGACCCCGCGCCGAGACTATGAGCTCACAGCAAGGCTGGGCTTGCCCTCCAGGACGAGAAGCTTCTCACCCACGGGGAGCTTCATCTCGTAGCTTAAATTCCCAGTCTCGAAGCTGAAGCTCACCCTCCCGCCTCTCCCTGGTCCCTCAGCCCCTGGCGAGGCCTCCACAGCTGGACAGAGGCCAAGGAGGCCAGGCCAGCCACTCGGGCGGTGCGTGGGACCCCAGCGGAGCCTCACACCCCACAGGCTCGCCCTGAGCACCGGCCAGGGAAACTGCAACTCCCCACACAAGGGAGCCGGCCGGAGAACGGCTCCATGAAGTCTCTTCCCCAAACCGTCTCCTCTTCATAGCGACTGCCAACTATTTCCTCAGGCCAGGAAAGCCAGGACGAGTCTGATGGGGGACATGGGGAGCTGAGGGCATTGTTTTCGCCTTTCGCTAGGAGCCGACTAACACGCCCTGCCAACAAGCAGAGAAGGGAGGTGCCCGTGACAAGGGCCAGGCTCTTTCCTCTTGACAGCCCGTTCACACGGGATGTTCCTCAGCCCCCGTGGGTGGCGCTCTGTCTGCCTGACTAGACAACACCCTTCGCTGCACAAGAGTCTGGACCAGACAGCGGGGGTTCCAGGGAAGCAGGCTCTTCATCAATAAAGCTGAGCAGGACACCTACTACGCGCTGGCTGATGTCAGACCAGGGAGCAAAGGCCACCAGCTACAAGGACAAGAGCGTGGCATGCAGAGCACGGGACAGCACCAGGCAGGAGAGGTCGTCCCAAGAGCAGGGCTTAGCTGGCCTTGGAGGAGCCCAAGAGGATGGTGAACACAGGAGGCGGGACAAGGTGCATTGGGAAAAGAGGGCGATCCCGGCTCGGCAGCCTGGCTCTGCAGACGCCTACAAGGAAGGCAGGTGAGTGGGCGCCTGTCGCCTCCACCGGCCCACACCCGGGCTGACATCACGAATCCATCTGACCACTCCGGGTGGCCACGCCCACGTGCTCTCCAGGCAGGCGCTGCTGACTGGCTGCAGCTGGCCCGAGATGAACCAAGGCCACTTCTGCTTCCTTCTCCAAGCAGTCCCTAAGAAAAAATCACCCCCAGCCTACTAAATGTTAAACCCTTTGATTTCAGGGAAGTGTCCCCCACTCCCAGAACAGGCCCCCGGGGCCCAGGCTAGGACTCTGGAGCCAGCCAGTGAGGGCTGAGGATTTGGCCTGTGGCCAAGGAACCAGGGACAGTGGGACAGGAAACGGGTACTTTCATGGAGAGCCTGCCAGCTTTGCATCCAGAGGCCCCTCGGGGCTCCTATCATGAGAACTGGGATGCGGAAACACCAGAGCTGGGGCTGCAGACCCCACAGGGGTCTGAAATACCCTCTCCACCTTGGCCAGGCCTCGGGGGCCCTGACATCAGAAGCACCTTGCCCGGCCCCTTCCCACCCCTGCCCACATCCCCCACACAGACAGGGGCAACAAGACTGCTGCTCCTTCTCAGGGTCTGTAACGACCCCTCCCCTCCTGAAACAGAGCCAAAGGGCTGGCTTGGGTGGCACGCAAGCTGGCTGACCACCACCTCCTACAGAACACACGAGCCCAGGTCAGTTTTACGTCCCATTTCTAACCCCCACGCTGGCTCATGTGGAGAACTGTGAGCCAGCAACACATTCGTTCAAGAAACAAGGACAAAATCACAAGCAAGCCACTTGGGGAACAGGCCAACGAAAGCCACCCAGGCACAGCGCGCCGCAAATCAGTGAGCCAGCAGGAGCCAGCGAGCATGCCTGCCATCCTCAGAGGCACTGCGGGAGCAAGGGACCCCCCGTGTTCTTGCGCCCACCCCTGGGCCTAGCCTGGGAAAGGGGAAGCCTGAACCATGAACACCCCATCCCAGCGGTCTCCCTACACTGAATCCTCACTCCACAGGGTATCCAAGTATTGCCCCCCACCTCGGTCCTGGAGACACCCATTCCTGAATGGTCTTCAGATGCTATACCCACCTGGATGGACTCATGGCAGCCAGAGGGTGGGCAAGGATGTGGAACAAGCCAGCCCAGTGCAGGGGGCAGGGGACCCCCAACCTCACCCCAACTCTGACAACCTGCCCCCCTCTGACCCTCCTGGGCACGTGGGAGCAGAGCCTCCAGGACACGCAGGTAGGCACAGACAGAAGGATGAAGAAGGGACCAGCCACCCCCACCCCTCCTCTAGGGACAGACGGGTGCTGGCGCCTCTGCATTGAGGATCTGGGGGGAGGGGCTCCAGGGGCATCTCATCCATCCCCGGGGTGCCTGGGCTGCCAAGGTGGCCCTGCAGGTCAGGGTGCCCACGGGACACCCGCCCAGGTCCTCCTTCCGCACTCCATCTCTCCAGCCAGCAGACACGCCCCACTCCCAACCAACTCTGCTGCAGCCCCGCAAAGCCCCCGGGCACAGGGACTCTGGGCTGTGACCATGACCGTTTTCCTGATCATATCATCAACATCAAGGAAATGGAGAACACTGTCTGGGATGAACTCTACCGAGTCGATTCACTCCTGGCACGGTATTCTAGAGACCATTGTTAACTTTGTTCCTTTCAACTAACCCTCTCATTCTTTCCAGTGTGTCCTTTCCGTCCCACTGTGCTGGACACTTGGCTCCATCCATCGGCTCGGTCCTGCACCTCAGGACACCCTCCTTCCTTGTGAGGTTCTTTCATGGCTGTTAATTTTATGAGGTCTTGTTTTTCCAGAGCAAACTTTGCAGACCTCAGGATCATCAAGAGATTTGGTTCTTCATCCACTTTGGTCAGTAACAAACGTTACTGTATACAGCTCTGCTACAGTCACTTTTATTTCTGAGCTGGTTATTTCTGCCAGTAAGAATCCTATGGCTTATCTGAAGACAGTGTTTATGTCTTGGAGGAGGCATCCTGCACGGAGCACCGAGGGGACAACCAGAACCTGCCAGGCACCGGGGAGCTCAGGTGAAAGCTGTATTTTACCCCAAGGGCTTGATCACCTCTCAAGACTTCCACATACCTGCTCTGGGGTATGTGGGCACCTCATGGGGCACCATGTGGGCAGGAGAAGGGTCCCTTCCCTTGACATGAGATTCTGCAGGTTCCAGCACTAGGAGGCTCTGTGAACAGGGTATTCCTTCAATTAATCCATTAGTTAATAATCAATCAACCAGAGATCCGAGCCCTCAGTAGAGTTGGCAGCCCAGGGTTAACTGGCATGGCTATGATGACCAGGAATCGCCACTGGCCGGAGCCAGGAGGGCGTGAAGCCCAGTGTGCTGGGAGGGCAGGGGGTGCTCGGGGCGAGAAGACAGCAGCCCGTCCCCTCAAGCCCAGGCTTGCTATGGGCACGTGCCAACCGCCAACAGCCCCCGCGTCTAGGAGAGCCTCAGAGACACGCTCCACACTCAGGGTCAGCCAGCAGATCGAGCCACTTCCACAGGTGGTGTCCCTGTGCCAGGGGTAACTGGGACAGGCTTCCTAAACAGCAGGGCTGTGGGTGTCCTACCACAGGGGCTTGGTCGTGTCAACTCCAGGATTTCCAGCACCCAGTAAAAACAAGCGTGTAAAATGCCATGTTTCACCACATGGAAGGCACCACCAGATGTAAGACTGGCATGATTTTACTTACTGCACGTTTATGAAAAGCTGTGTCTGAAACTCTGACACGCCCCTGATTACAAGGCTCCGAAACCCACCCTCATTTCAAATATGTCAGAACATGAAAAAATATGGCATCTTGGAATCAGTGAAATAAGGAACAGGGAAAGATGTGGGATAAGAGAAAAGCCGGTTCCTGATGGCAGGTACAGCACAGCCGCGGTCCTGCAAGAAAAACGGGGGAGCCCACAACCAAACGAACGTAGTGCTCCTCTAGGTGGTGGAAAGACCAGTAGGGCCGGCCCGGTGGCGCACTGGAGAGTGTGGCGCTTGGGAGCGCGGCGACGCTCCCGCCGAGGGTTCGGATCCCATATAGAGACCGGTCCGCTCACTGGTTGAGCGCAGTGCGGGTGTGACGCCCAGGGTTGCGATCCGGTTGCCGGTCGCGGTACGGGCGTGACACTGAAGGTTGCGATCCCGTTACCAGTCACAAAAAAAGACAAAAAGGAAAAAAAAAAAAAAAGACCAGTAAAGCTTTTTTAAATACACATGTGTATGTACATGTATGTATACATACTTGTGTACACATAATACTTATGTGTGTCTGATTTTCACATCTGTGCTTTTAAAATGAATCTGTACCATCTGTACTACTGAAAATACATTTTAAAAGGTTGTGGAAAAAGCAAAATGCTCAAAAAGGCAAGGATGCTCAGAGGCAGTTCTCAGAGCTCTGGAGCCGTCCAGGCCAAGACCTGAGGAGGAGGAAAAACATGCTCAGGCTGGTGCCATGGCCCACCAGGGTCCCTACCCCTGGGGTCATCCCAGGGAACCCAGATAGGGCCTCTACCGCCTGGGGACCAGGCCGCACAGCAGGCAGCCTCCTGTCACTGGTGTCTCTAAGATGCAGAGAAAGGGGTGGCTGGGACAGGGAGCCACCCCCAGTCTCCACCTCCCCCCACAGTTTCAGACTGTGGCACCATCCTCTGTCAGCTGTGGGCTCCCTCCTGGGGTCCACTACGGCAGGACAGTGGCCCAGCGCAGAGCTCGAGGGGGAGACTCCAAGCGCTGGCTCAAGTGGGGCCGCCCCGAGTCACGGCAAACGCTCTTCGCTGAGAAACTGACGAGTTATCTAGTCACCTCCAACAGAACCACTGCGAGGCTATTTCCTGAATAGAGCTTTACCAGATCAATAGCAATAAAGGAGTCCACAAAAAATCAATCTAAGGCGATGCCCTTTTCAGGAAAAACCACTCTTTCCACAGGCAAAAACCACTCAAAGACACACTGTTTTGGGTCTTGAGGCAGTTGAGCTGGGTGTCTGCAAAAGTCCTCCCGTTACCTGAGATGAACCTGCACGCTGGGCATTTACACTTCCCCGAGGAACTGGATGCTCATGTGCTGCCCAGTGCCCGCAAGGGGTGGACGTGGGCACCTGCTTATGATCTTCTGAACCAACTGTGCGCTTCCGAAGGCAACGCCGTTGCCATGGTAGAGAGTACAAACGAACAGGAAGGAGAAAGGATCTGCAGTGAAGTCTGTGCCAGTCAAAGATGCCTCCTCATGGGCCCGGCTCTGCAAGACTCTACTGAGTTTGGTCACCCCAGGCTGGGGCCAGCTTCAGAACCCCCATGATGATTCACACCCACCTTCAAGTCCAGCAAACCTGGACACCAACCACGGTCAGTGCCACAGAGACTGGAAAAACAGCGGAAGGCTCACAGCCAGAGAGGGAACACCACGGGGTGGAGAAGAAACGTCCCCCAGTTCTGGTTGGGGCAGATTCCCGATGGACCACTGGGAGAGCCCAGCCTTCCCTGTACCCTCGGCCAACGACTTGGACCGGGGGATGACTCTGGACAGGCCCCCCATCCACTGCACTGCTCAAGCCTGAGACCAGAACATCCTCTTCCACTCCCAAGCCCACCCACACATGCTGCATGCCCAAGAAGCCCGTCATTCTGCTCCACTCCCACTGTCCCCCATCCACCACCCCCCAGTACAGGCTCATGAGTTTTCCTGCCTGGACAACCCCACCCACCCTCTCCTCGGCCTCCCAGCAGAGCAGACACAGCAGAACTTTCCAAAGCCAAACCCGAGCACACCATGTTCTCACCAAACCCCGCCCATGGCTCCTCGGCACCCCCCAGGGTGAAGCCACCCACACGACCACCCACCGCCCTGCCCCCCTGCAACCTTCGAGGCAGTGACTCAGGTTCCTGTCACCTCCTCTAGACATGCAGGGTGGCCTTAGCACCCACCGCACCCGTGGTCCTGGGTCTCCACACGCCCCTGCCCACCCAGGGCTCCCCTGATGCCTGTACTCCTCGGTTCTCCCCCCAGACTCTGCAGAACCCCCTGAAGGAGAGGCCAGGTCTCTCACCCCACATCTTCCCTTGCCCCAAGGGCCAATCACTCACAAGTGACATGGTCACCATCAATTCCATGGGTGCAGAGAGGCCCAGGGCCAGGGCACTTTGTCCTCTACCAGGAGCACACCTGTGCCCCAGCAGGGCTGGGCACCTCCTCCCCATTGCACCACACAGAGGGCAACTCAGATGAAAATCACTGCCCACCAGGTCCGGCAAACGCAAGTCACATAAAGAGTCAGTCTCCAAAGTGGGGGATGGAAAACCGGCTGCCACATCCAAGTGCTTACTGGGGGCCAGGGACTGCAGCCCACGACAGCCCTGAGAATCACAGGACCTCCCCTGACCTCCACAGCAGCCCATCTGACAGATGAGTCAACGGAGACTTGGGGGAGGATCAGGAAGCTCGTCCACAGCACACACAGCCAAGTCAGTGGTGGGGCCAGCCCTGAGCCAGGCCCCACAGGCTCCTGACCTCCATGGTGGGCGCCCATCCTCTTTCCCCAAGGGAGGAAACTCGACCAGAGCTTTCTGGGGCTGCAGAGACGGGGCAGCTTCTCCCCTGAGCCCCAGCCCCAGACAACCCCTGCCAAGCAGCTCCACACTCCAGAGCCCACGCGCAGCCCAGGGACCCAAGGGGACGGATGCAAGCACTCCAGTCCCTGCACCCCCGTGGCCTGCCCAGTGGCCCTCGGTGCCAAAAGCTCCCTCTCCTCAAGGGTGGGTCCAACTTGGCAAGTCACTCTTGCTAACAGTAAACACAAATTACTTCCCCTGCTCTTGTTTTAATCTACAGCTCTGCCCTCCCCGAGCCGCCCTGGCTAACAGATGTTTCATTTAAGCAGCTAAATTACCACAAAATACACCCAAAGAGCTGGCAGGCCAATTTCTCCCCAGGTTTATTTGCATGAGATGGTAGTAGTGTGTGAAAATTCTATCTTCCTTTTTCTGAAGAAAAAAAAAAAGTATTACACACATAAGTGAAGAAAAAACGAGAGTGGGTGCCAGCATGAATTATGGATGGGAGTGTTTGGACAGATGCAAATCCTGGCATCTGTGCCTGCAGGCGAGGATGCTAAGGCCACAGAGCTTCCAGTCCCACCTTCATCTCCTCCTGGTTAACTCAGGTTCTCTGCGCTCTCTCAGGGTTTCCAAAGCTTTCCAGTGGAAGGACTGTAACTGCTACCATTCCATTAATCACAGACACCTGGGTGTCACCACGCAGCTCCAGGAGAGGCCCAGTGCAAGAAGTGACTCTGCTGTGCCCAAGGAACGTGGCAGAAGCTGAGCCCTCTCAGCCAGGGCCTCTCCAGCATGGACTGGGTGCCTCGCCGAGAGGCAGCCCAGGTGCCAGCCCACACTCCCCGGGCCACCAGATGACAAAGCTGGAGAAAGGCTGCACGCAGGAGCCACTCCACTGGGGGAGGCAAGAGGTGGTGGTGACACTCTGGCATCCCACCCATTCTGGCCATCCCACCCATTCTGGGACCCGCTAACATGCAGGGCAAAGGCCCAGGCAGGAGGAAGCAGGGCAGGACGAGGGCCCCAGGAGCTGGGACAGGGCATGGGCTGAGCCATAGTCATGGGTCCCCGGCCATCAACAGAACCCACTACTCAGTGACTGCCCACACCACCGGGGCCCTGACTCACAGCAGGAGGTGGCCAGGGCTTCAGAAAGGGTGGCTCCTCATCCAACAGGGTGTCCATAAGGTCCCTCGGCCTGTGGAACACAAGCACCCTCGGCTGCTTCAAGGAGAGCAGGTGCGAGTCCCAAAACAACCAAGAGGAGGTGGACAGAATCACCCAGTTTATCAGAGACACGGACACGCACAGAGAGGGGAGCCTTTTGCCCGAGGGCACACAGCATGGATGGCAGACCAAGCCACCTCCTGACCCCAAAGTCCACTCTGATTCACTCGCACCCACACATGCCCAGGCCCAGGGAGGATGCTGCAAGAAGCCTGCTGCATGATCAGCCAGACTGTAAAACATGCACACACGCAGCTGCTCTGAAAGGCGGGGTCTGCAGCCTGGATTTATTGACCCGGTTATTCACTCCCAGACACAATGTTTGTTCTCACCAGGCGCACCCCTCAGCTCCTGCTAATTAGGCAATCAAGAGGCACACCAGCCCCGATCCGCCCAACCCTTCGCTAAGAACATCCCCAAGTCTCTGATGCTCACATTCCGAGCGCCTGAAGTGCTGGGGAGGGGCAGGCTGGGGGGTGGGGGGGTCCAGGAACATTGCGTCATCAGCTAATGTAGAAAAACTGAGATTCTCCCAAAGAAAACAGCAGAAAACCCACGTCATGATTAAAAGCAGACGCCGCCTTGGCTTGCTGGTTCCCGGAGATAAATGCAGCTCGGGGGCGGCTGGTCTACTGCGAGCTGAGCCACCGTGAGAAAACGCCCCTCCTGAGAAACAGCAGAAGCCGGGACTTGTCAGGCGGAGCACGGAGTACGGGGACTCGGGAGTCATCAGCTGGGCGGCTTCCCACGGGAGTAATTACACACAGACCCAGACGGCGCGCAGCTCTGGTTACTCAGTCCGGCGAGGGGAGACCGGCTTCAGACACCCTCCAGGCCCTCCTCCCCTCCACCCCGGTAAGCATGTCGGGCAGAAATGATGGCCCCATTTTACAGGTGTGGCAACTGAAGCCCACACATGAAGCGAGTGGCCTGAGATCTCTCATGCCCCTGGGCCCGTGTCCCTTCCTCACCTACCCTGAAGTGGGCCCTGGTTACCTGCGGGGTTGGGAAGGAAGGGGGCTTTCCTCTCCCTGACAACTCGGTTGGGGAGCTCCCCTGGGCCACTGTGAGGAAGGTACTGGGTGACAGCAGGAAACAGGAGGCGTGCATTTGGGGAAGCTGCTGCCTGGCTCACACCACCCAGCCTCACTCCCGGAGAGAGAGAGGAAGACTTCAGGAGCCCAGGGAGCCCAGCCTGGGACCCTCAGGCCCACCTCAGTACCTTCATCAGCCAGCAGCGAGGACCCAGTGCCTGAGAACTGTGCCACAAGGAAGACACTCGGGAGGCCACGAGGAAGGCATGTGGAGGTACGTGGAAGGTCTCGTAGTAGGCCATGGGGGAAGGCACACAGGGCGCAGGGGATTTGGACAAGTCCCCTCTGCATACACTCTGTCAGGCTCCCGGCCTGCCCGGCCCAGCACCCAGCACACCCAGAGCCTCCTCTCCCTGCGTCCTCACGCCCACTCTGAGTGGGAGAGACAGGTGCTGTCCCAGGAACTCAGAGAAGTTAAGAACCTTGCCCAAGTCCTCAACCAGAAAAGAACAGGCTTCTTGTGCATGGGAAGCATCCGTCCCCCAGGTAGGACTGGTGTGTTATCCTGTCACCTGAGCATCCTTACGCCAGTGGCCTGCGGGCCTGACCCTGGAGGTGGACCTGCCAGGAGGCGACCCACAAAGAGCAGCTGTGCGGAAAATCACCCCCAGCCCCATTCTATAGACAGGCAGGAGACCCCGGGAAGCCAGGACGACGGGCTGACGGTGCACGGCCCACACAGTCCCAACAGAGTAAGACAAGGATGATGTGCTTGAAAGAAATGCAATCCCCTCCCCCTGCCATCCCACTGATTATGGCAGGGGGGGACCTCCCTTGCCCCTCGTCCCAGGGACATTGCCAGCATGCAGCAGTTGAGACTCGTGGCCACCCACCAATGCCTACATCAGGAAAAAGCACACCTGTGTCCCTGAAGAGGACCAAAACGCAGGCCCCCCAGCAGGCCTGGGGTGAGCGTCAAATTCCCACTCAGCTGACTACAGAGAAGGAGCAGCTGGGCCGAGGGACAACCGGGCAATGAGAGAAGAAGATGAGAAAACTGGAAATGGGCTGGCAGCAGAGTCCTGGCCTGAGGCCAACAAGCCAGGACGGGGCCTCGGAGCCGTCGACCTGCTCCAGGACGCCCCTCACCCACATCTGGCTCACTCCTACTCATCCCTCAAGGCTCAGGAGCAAGGCCACTTCCTCCAGGAAGCCCCCAGACCTCCCCTACTCACCCACACACGCACTCGCGGCATCCCCAGGGGCATCCTCCTGGGTAAGCCCCATGCAGATGGGGGTCCCACCTCATCCAGTCCCCAGGCCCACCTGAGGTGTTGCCTGTAATTAATCCATTAACCCTACATCTAAAAGTCTCTCCAACCACCCAGGAAGCTCTCGCACCCAAACTGAAGGACAGGCACCCAGCCTGCAGTGGCCATCAGGCCCCAGGTGAGTCACGGAGGGGTTCCGAGTTCCCTAGACACCAGGGCAAGGGAAACCGAAGGTGCACACAGCCCAGCTCTCCTGTCACTTCACAGTGGAGCCCCAAGTTAAGACAGGCGCCAAGCCGTCCCCACCCTCCTCCTGCACGGCCTTCAAGGCCATTCAGGTCCCTTAGTGGAGACCAGCATGTGCTACTGCCTGTAGGGGGCCAGTCCACAGCGAGGGCCTTTTGACGGTCAGGCAGAAGCACCAAGACCCTCCCATGAGGTGGGGGGTAATGGCCTGTGTCATCCACTGCCCCAAGGGGGTCTCCTGACTCACAGCAGCAGCCCTGCCCATGTCCCCTGGGAGGTGCCAGTCCAGGCCTGCCCTCCAGCCTCCCTCCCGGTCCGGGAGCCAGGAGCAGTCAGCAGCCTCGTCCTCACCTGGCTGCCCCTCCTGTCTCGGTCTGCTTCCAAAGGGCCCAGCCTAGACCTTACGGAGGGGGAAGACACATGCCAGGCTCACAGAGCGTCACTCATATGAGCCCATTCACCTTTCGACACACGGCGTGCAGCCACTGTTACTGTCAGCATTAACATCAGCATCCCCAGTCCACGGAGAAGGAATCTGGGGCTCAGAGATGAAGCAGTTGGCCCCAAATCACACAACTGATGAATGACAAAGACGGGACACAAAACTGACCTCCCGCCAAAGTCCAGGCTCCCACTCGCCACCCCGCCCCCAGCTGCCTGGAGCTGCCGAGGAAAGGCCATACAGGGCTGGCCCGTCCACCGGGCACAGCAGGCACAGTGACAGGGGCCCATGAAGGTGTTTTAGGTCCAAGAAAATATTTAAACATATTATGCCAGTATAGTCACCTTTATGCCAACGCAGCCACAAGACACAGCTGTTAATATATTTAGGGAGGAAGGGGCCTGTGAAGGCCAAGGTGTCCAGGGCCGGGTGGGCCCGGGTCAGGTGTCCGTCTGCACGGCCTGCCCACGGTGTCCACAGACGACTCTCCTCCCAACCCAAGGGAAATGCTACTTATTTTTATTATGGTAAAATACACACACCACAAAACCTGCCACTAATGAGAGCACATTCACAATGCCGGAGCCACCATGGAGTTCCAGAACTTTTTCATCATCCCAAACAGAAACCCATCAGCAGTCACTCCATTCCCTCCTCCCCGTCCCTGGCAACCGCTCTTCTGCTTTCCGACCCGTGGGTCAGCCTATTCCGGACATTTCATGCAAATGAAATCGTACTACACATGTCCTTTTGGGTCTGGCTTCTTTCACTGAGCACAACGTCTTGAGTTCATCCGCGTCATAGCGCGTCAGAGCTGCACTCCTCTTCATGGCTGCGTGATACTCCACTGTGTGCACAGACCACGTGTGGCTTGTCCGCTCGTCCTCTGACAGGGATGCTATTCTTATCCCCATCCTATACAGGAGGACACTGAGGCTCGATGATGGTCAAGTTCAGGGGGACACGGTGGTCAACAGCAAAGCCAGGCCTCAGGCCCTGAGTCCGAACCACACTGTACCATGCCTGGACAGCACGAGGGACAGGGGTCTGCCCCTTTCCAGCTAGGAACAGGGAAGCCCCAAGGGAAGGACGCAGCAAGTCTGAGGCCAGGGAGGCCGGGAGGCCGGGAGCCCAACCCGCCCCATGTCCAGGCCCGCTCACGCCCAGCTGTCCTGCCTCAAGCCTGCTCCCTTTGAGGTCTGGCATGAAAACAAACAAGACTGAGAGGCACTTCAGGCAGAGACAGACCACCCAAGCATCCAACTGGTGCTCGGTGTCGGTTTTTAGAAGCAAACCTCAACTGTAAATGAAAACAGCTCAGATCTGAAGGGTGTCTTGTCTCTCACCAAAAGGAATGCTGGGTCATTTCTCTCTCCTGTCCCAGCAGCCAGGTAAGCTGGGGGTTGGGGGAAGGGGGCACAGATGGTCCAGTGGGCGGTGGAGTCTCAGGATGTGGCTGTCATGAGCATCATAAGGGACCAGAACGTTCCTCCACCCCAAGAAGCCTGAGACACAGGGCGCCACTAGACTAAAGCTTGCTTAGGTGCCCTGTACACTCAGGACATGTGGCAATGGCGCTCGAGCCGGTCACCCTCTCGTGCAGTTAAAAGGGAGTGTCTGCGCTCCATCCATGTCTGCTGTCACATGGGCAGGTGCCTAACAAGGATCCCTGAGGCCGAGGCTGGATGCCGAAGCTGGGGCGGGCCTCCACTCCAAAAAGCAGCCGCTCCAAAGCCCCGCCACTCCAAAAGCAGCCGCCTCGCCCACCAGACTACACCTCAGCAGGAGCAATCCCAGGGCAGACTACAGATACCCTGGAGAAGAGAACAAGGCAGAAAACCCAACTGTGGGCCTCAAAACTCTAGGGAGCAGGCGTGGTCAAGGGCACGGCCCCTAGAGTCAGGACCCCCCAGCCTCTCACAAGTGTTGTGGCTGGTGTGACTGGCAGGTGCCCACCAGGAGGCTTAGCACCTGCTGCCTCTGCTCCATAGCCATGAAACAGGGATGTGGCGTCCATCTCGCCCTGGGGTCATGCACTGCCCGTACCACCTGCCCCTGGTGGCATCCTACATTTATGAGAAAAATGTGACGATCAAACAAACATCATTAAAAACTGGACATGTGTACAAGACCAGGGAAATCGAGGCACACAGCGTTTGGGAGGGAGGCAGGGCTGGGATGGGGGAGGCACAGGGAACAGAGCAACAGACAGAACCCATGCCACCCTCCCACGCCCACCTGCCCAATGGCTTGGGTCCTGGAGTCACCTCCGAGCACCCACTCTGCCACCTCCTCTGTCTCAAAGTGGGGACACCCCTCCTGCTGCAGCCACCACAGCACCGAAGCCCCAGCAGAAAGGATCACACGTCTGAAGATGAGCCTCACGGCGGTGACAACAGCATTTTAAAAAGTTCTCCCACAGCAGAAGACAGACAAGCGCCCCCTCCCCCCCCCCACGAAGACAACTGGAAACACGGGGCTGGAGGTTTCGGGGGGACCTGGGAATGGGCTCCCCAACCCCAGAAAGGCCCGTGGCTATCGAGCTGGTGCAGGGGACGGGAGAACACCACATCTGAGAGCTGCTTTGAAACCAAAAGTACAAACCAAAACGAGCCAACAGAAGCCCTTGTGACCTCAAGGGTAAGCTGGCTCAGGGGGACGAGGAGTAGGTCTTGTTAAAACAGTTTTTAGATTCCTTACACAAATCCTACAAAGACTAACAAAGCACACAAACAGAAGGCGGCGTGTTTCCGGCAGCACCCACACTTGTGGAACCCGCAGCTGGTGGGCACCGGGATGCTGACCCAGGGTGCAGGCACCCCTGCTCAGACCCCTGTGGCGCAGACCTGTCCCCCCATGGCCTCGTGGCTGTTCTGTTTGTCCTTTGTATTCAGAAGCCGAAAATTGTCGCAGCAGCTACAGTATGCTACCCCATGAGAGAGCCCCTCAGAGGGCAGCGTTTCAGGGGACTGGAGACCCCCGTCCCACCCTGGTGGGGGCTCGTCTGGCCAGCTCCTGACCCCAGTGTCACAGCAGGTGTGCAGGTCCTGCAGTCCCCACTCCTGGCCCTGGACCTTCCTCCCCAGTGTGTTTAGAGAGCACAGGGGAGGGACATTTACAAAGAGCTTCAGTGCCCGGGGCGAGGGACAGAAGTCCGGCTGCTTTCTGCAGGGGGCACACCCCCCACTGAGCACTTCTCACACTGCAGGCGCTGGGCTGAGAGCCGTGTGTCCCCTCTGTCCCCTTAAACCAGTCCCCAACCAAACCCTGTGGGGTGGCTCCTAGAAAGCCCCTTTTACAGATGAGGAAGCGGGGGCCCAGAGAGGTGCCGTCGGAGCACCAGGAAGTGTGAGGAGGGGTATGAACCCGGGCCTGAGAGGGTCCAGCACTGAGCTGTTTGCACCAGGACATGGGGTGCCCGCCCCTGCCTGCAAGGCCAGGCCCGGGGTGGGAAAGCGGGTCCCCGATGGAGCTGCACAAAGATGGCTCGGCCAGAGCAGGCGGGGCCGGGGGGGTGTCCCCGGGCATGGGGAAGGAGCGCACGCCACGCAGCCAGCGGAACTCAGACAGAGGATGTTGACAGGGCGGGAGGACACGCGGACAGGAGACTTCCTTGTGGCAGACACAGGCCAGGAGCCAAGCTGCGCACAGAACAGACAGCGAGGAGCTGACCGAGGCCCAGCGTCCAGCCTCCAGCCACGGCACACGAGGACCCCCCAGCAGGCCCCAGTCTGAACGTGACTTCAGGGGCCTCCCTGTGGTACCCAGTAACACCACTGGACTGAAACATTTGGGAGTGCAGGTGCCAGTGGCGAGGGGAAGACATGGAAACCTCCTCCGACAGGCAGAGGGGCCCCCTGTCCCCGCATGGCAAGCCTGCCTGGTGATCTTGCCTGAAACGGTGGCCCTGGCCTCCTGTCCTCTTTCTTTCTCTGCGTCTCAAGGTGCCATCTCTATTTCTCCACTAATCTTTATTCTGTCTCCCCTCCAGAAAGCCAGCAACACAAAACCGGGTTTCCGTCTCTGTCGCCCAGTGTGCAGGAGCGGGTGCTCAGCAGACGGGCACTGGGGAAAGGACAGCAGGGGGGCGGGGAGGCCACGGCCCGACAGCCAGAAGGGCAGCACCGGCCAGCCCTGAGCTCCCCACCAACCCGAGGACCGTGCGGGGCCTGCTGCGCTGCCGACGGGAGGAGGGAAGTGAATGGAGCTCCTGAGGTTAGAGACCCGAGAGGCCCCCACAGCTGCGTGACCTCGGGCCAGCCCCTCACCCTCCCCGCCCGCACCCACTGACCCCGGCAGAGCCGCCCAACCGGTGTCTCGCAGGGTCTCCCGAGCCCCGAGACTGGAGGCACCAGCGCCCACAGTCAGGAAGCCAACCCTCCCGGGACTGAGTCAGAGAGCCTGGCTTTCACCAGCCCTGAGCCCACCCAGGCTGGGCAGAGGGACCCCAGCAAAAAGCTTCTTCCCAGGAGACTGGGGCGCTGCCCCCACCCAACACCACAAAGGCCAATCACTCACCCCCATCCACCCCAGCTGCCCAGCTGGCCCTGTGGCATGGGCACCATCTCTGGAACGTTCCATCCCTCCATCTCTCCATGTGAGTCTCTTCACCTGCAGATGCGAAACACCATGCCGGGCAAGGCTGATGGGGGAGGAAGGACACCCAGCAGGTAGCCCAATACCAGCGGGTCAGGCTCAGCGGTGAGTGGCGGCCACCTCGTGTCTGTGATCGTCAGACCTGCCCGCAGTCCAGCCCACCTGTGCCCCACCTGCTGCTGGGACAAGGATTTCATAAAACGCAACACCCCATCCAGCAGTGATCTGGACTGGTGGGGGTGGCGTGCTAGCGCATCTGAGCTTCTGCCCACATAGAACTGTCTCCACCTTTAGCTACCAGAGGCGCCCAGCTTTCAAGGCCAGCTCAAGTGCCACCTCCTCCATGAAGCCCTCCAAAATCACCCTGCCCCCAGGGATCCCAACACCCCCATCTGCCGAGGACTAGTACAGCCTCAAACCACATCGACTGCAAAGCCTGTGTGTGCCCCTCTCCTGCCCAAGCCAGACCAGGAGCCCCTTGGGGATGAGCAGCAGGAAGAGGAGATGAGGCTCCTTCACAGGTATCCTGAGTCCTGGTGTGACTGTCCACAGCCCCCTCTTCCCACCTTCGGACTTCACTGTTGTAGGCGCATCCGGCTCCCCCAGGGAGGCACTTGATTCTGCAGACGAGCACTAGTGACAGTGACAATCCCTCCACCTGAGCATAGCCCTCCATGTGCCCCAGGTGGCAGAACTGCTCCCACTGGCAGGGGTCGCTCTGTATGCCAAGGCAGGGCAGGAAGGGGGTGCCCACCAGCTGGGGATGAGTCGGCTGCCCCTTGGCTGGGGGGAGGGAGGTGGGGTGGTGCACAGTGTCCTGAGGCACCTGAGACAGGGGCAGCACCAGGCTCGTTTTTCACACCAAATCTTCCCAGTGCCTGCAGGGTAGCCACTGCCATCCCACTGCAGGTGAGGAGCTCAGGGGATACCATCACCACCAAGGTTCCGAGCGCAGCCGAGGGGTGGTTCATCCCGTTCATGAGATGTTTTTGAGGCCTTCTTTATGGCAGGGCCTCTTGAGACACAGGGACCCAGCCCCCCACAGCCTCATCTAGGAAATCGGGTTGAGCGAAAAGCCCAGCCCCTGTCTGCACCCGGGGCGGGGCCGGGTCCCCCAGGCAGTACTTGGCACACTGCTTGGCACCAGGCAGGCCTGAGAAAACTTTGCTCTTGTCGAGCACTTCCTGCCTGCTGGGCAGTGCCAAGGGCTTTCGATACAAATGGGGACATAATTGCAAACGGTGCGGGAAGAGCAGGGAGGGAAGGGCCCAGGGGACCCACAGCCCTTTTCAGGGGCCCTGAGCCAGCCGGGGGCAGGACAGGCTCCCCAGGACAGGCCTCTAAGCAGACAGTCACAGGCAGATGGTGCAGTGAGCCAGGCAAGAAGGGAAGACAGAGGGCACCCCCAGCAGAGGGAACTGCAGGGGCAAAGGCCCAGAGGTGGGAAGCCACAGGCAGGGACCAGTGTGGCTAACGCTGGGGCACTGGGAGCCAGGGAGTCACATGAGCGGGTGGCACCAGGCAGGGTGGTGCCACCCAGACAGGGAGTGAAAAACCAGGGTGGAGGCACATGGTGTGCTTGTGGCAGAGAGGGGCTGGTGGACTAGGCTGGGTGCAGAAGGCTGCCTGAGACAAGGGAACGGCCTAGGACAGGGCTCAGGCGACTGAGGGCTGCTGCCTGGTTTCGTACATCCTGCAAGCCTAGAAAGGTTTTTACATTCTTAAACGGTTGGGGGGGGACAGTGAAGAGAATACTATTTTGTGACATGTGAAAATTATATGAAATTCAAATTTCATTCTCCATAAATAAATTTTATTGCAGCACAGCCACGCCCCTTCGTTTAGAGTTCACCTACAGTTGCTCTCACACTATGAGGGCCGAGTCCAGTTGCTGCAACAGAGACTATCTGGCCCACATAGCCTAAAGTATTTACTCTCTAGCCCTTTACAGAAAAGGCTTATCGCCCCTAGTCTAGGAGACACTGGGGGCTGGGCTGGGCAATGCAGAAGAAAGAGATGGATTCAAAGGGCAGGTAGGAGGGAGGCCTGGTAGGGACTCAGCTGGAGGGCTCATGTCTGGGCATCTGCCTAAAGTCAGGGCCTCGCCACACCGGCCAGGCCAGCTGACCAGCACTGCCCCTGTCCTCAGCATCCCATCCCCCAAAGTCGGGAAACCACAGTCCACAGCCATAGCCTGGTCACAGGGACAGGAAGAATGGGCCAGGGGACGAACATGTTTACCCACAGGTGTCCTCAAAAGAGAGCATCCCATAAACGTAGATAGTAAAGCCTACTACGCCCCTAGGCTACTTGGTATAGCCCACTGCACCCAGGCTACACACCCGTGAGCACGTCAATGTACTGAATACATAGACAACGGTCACACATGGTAAGTATCTGTGTGACTAAACGTATTTAAACACAGAACACACACAGTAAAAATATGGTTTAAAAAATAAAAACAGTGCACCTGCACAGGCCCTTAACCGTGAATGGAGCTTGCAGGACTGGAAGCTACTCTGGGGAACAGTGAGTGAGTGATACGGGAAGGTGAAGGTCTGGGACGCTACTGCTGCAGGCTTTATAAACCATGTCCACACACTTAGGCCACACTAAATGTATTTTTAAAAAGAAACTGCGCTACGATGTTACAACAGCTACATCACTAGGCAACAGGAATTTTTCACCTCCATTACAGCCTTACCGGAGTGCTGTCATACACACGGTCAGTCGTTGACCAAATGTCATCACACAGTGCACAACTGTGTATACGCTTACACACACACACACACACACACACACACACACACACACACACACATCGATCCCTCGGGTGCAAACACTGACAGCGGCACCTGGAAGCAGGAACAGCCCAGGAGCACTGAGCACACCTCACCCCGATCCTGGCTTCTAAATACCCATCTCAACTACCAAGGAACCAGAGCTCCTTGGAGAAATGGCTGATGCCTGAGCTGGGTCAAAGAAAAATACAAGATGAGCCTAGAACATCTTGTGCCAGAAAGTCAGCAAGTGCTCAGACAATGACAGGAACGTGTCAAAAAGACACGCAGAAGCCAGCTTGACGCAATTCCCACCGGTCGAACTTGAGACAGTGTGAGCAGCAGGACAAATCATGAGAGTAACAGATTACAACGCGCAGAATAAACCAGGAGGCCACGATCCAAACTGGTGGGAAGGAGGGAGACAGGGAGGGAAGGAGGCAAGGAAGAAAGAGGGAAAGGGAGGAAGAGAGAGAGGAAAAAGGGAAGGCGGGAAGGAGATATACTGTCGAAATAGATATTTATACTGTCTCCAGGTATCTTCCTGAAAACCTGTGTTAGCTGCGAAGGAACACAGAGTAACTACAGTGGAGAAGTCTGGCAAACCCCACCTGAGTCAGATAATTAAACTCAACATCCCCAGCAGCGGGACAAGTCTACGCCACGTGCCACCCGCCTGCAGCCAAGGAGAACGCAGCATCACAGCTGTGCCATCCCTGCAGGTGCCTAACCTGGGTCTCATCACGAGGCATCAGACAAACCCAAATAGGGGACCATTCACAAAAAAAGGAGCCTGTAACCTTCCAAAGCATCAAGGTCATGAAAATGAAAGAAGGGCCGAGGACCTGGCCCAGGCTGAACGAGGCTGAAGAGAGACACGGGCATGTGGTCCAGGAGCCTGTGGCACCCTTTGCTGTGAAGGGCACTGATGGGGACATCTGGGGAAACTTGAGTGGATTACATATGGCTGCACTTTCCCAGATTTTGATGGCTGTACTGTGGTTACAGAGAAGAATGCCCTTGTCTGTAGGAAACACACTAGAACATTCCAGGGTGCCGGGCACCAGGTCATCAACTTACCTTCAAATGGTTCAAGGAAGTTATTTGTACTGTACCTAAAACTTTGCCATAAGTCTGAGACATTTTCAAAAATTAAAAAAATAAAATGAAATCTACCAAAACAGAAGAAAAGAAAAGGTGTCCTTATTTCCCTCAGAACCAGGCTTCTTTCTCTGCTTCTTTTCTCCTTGCGTTGCCTGCCTCGGCCTCACCAACCAAATACCCTCCTACTTGCACCCGGGAGCTCTCTGGGTATTGGAGGGGCACGTTTTCAGTCAACAAGCCTCTCGTCAACCGCAGGGCACCTGTGCTTCCCTAGATGCTTCAGGACAGCAGGGACAGGGCCCAGCCCGCTCGCCACCCCTCCCCTCCCCTCACCAGGCACAGAGCCTGCACGGCACGCAGCAGCAGCTTGGGAATTATTCCTTGAATAAGGAACAAAAAGATGAAGGACGCCAGGCTCTGCGGGACCCAGAGATGAACAAGCCTCAGGGCTGCCTTGCAGGGGCTCCCAACCTGGAGGAAGGGGCAGCCACATGCAGCTGCCCACACCCTTCACTCTAAATCCCTCCAGTCCCTGAGTTTGGGAGAGTCAGCAGCAAGCACACGGCTACCAAGCGATGCGGGTAATAAAACAAAGTGTGGAAAGTGCGAAGCTAGAGATACACACCTGGTACACCCGGAGCCGGGAGCCAGGCTCGCAGTGCCTCGGGACGCAGAGTGCGTGAAATCAGAGGAGGCTTCCTAGAGGAGGGGCCCTAAACTAGCTCCTTCAGGTCAACCCAGGCTGGAAGGAGGCGAGGGCACAGCGCATGATGGGTACAGACGGGGGGGGGGGGGGGGGG